>NW_021319004.1:1500646-1523494 GCF_001605985.2 Dendrobium catenatum | reverse complement strand
CTCTCTCTCTCTCTCTCTCTCTCTCTCTCTCTCTCGGCTTGTGGCTGGACCGAAAGAAACAAGAGGTAGAGAGGTCGGCTGGAGCTTGAGATCGGAAATGCAGTGACTTCCGATCCTGCGGGTATGAAAGTCGTGGGGATGAGAGGATTGAAAGTGGGACTTGATCGGAGAAGGAGAGTCGCAGGATGTAGAGGGAGGAGCTCGGGACAGAGAGTTCGAACGGGATTGAGAAGCCGCCCACGAAAGCTTGTGTTGGTTCGGTATTTAACGAAGAGAACGGGGCAGCGATCGAGAGCTGATTTCACGCAGGGAATACGGAGAAGCGACCGATTCGGCGCTGATGTACAGTACCTCGGCGGAATTTCGGGGATTTGGACGGCTTCTCGACGGATACGAGGATTCGATCTGGGATTTCGGGCAGATATTGTGGATCCGCCGGGTATGATTTTGATTTTTTTTTTGTTCTACCGGTTAATACATAGAGGTCAACATCGCAGTTGTGGAAGTAAATACAACGCGTTTTTTTTTGTTTTTCAACGGACATGCGTATCAGATACGCGTGTCCTTTTGAAATTAAATAGTATTTTAATTGGATACGGCTTTAGCGTATCCGACACGTATCAGTGCCGTATCGGAGGCATATCCATGTATCGGTGTATCGGATACGACATGCCTTCATAAATAGAAGTATTGGTGCAACATAGCCTGCAATGCTTTATGACATAGAGTGTTAGCCATTAAAAGAGAAGTATAAAATTAAGTTGAGTGTTGCAGAGATGAGGATGCTCAAGTGGATTGGCTTCTCTCCTAGAGACAGAATGTGAAATGAGTATGTGCGTGAAAAGGTTGGAGTAGCTCCACTGGAAAATAAGTTTAGAGAGAATCACCTTAGATGATTTGGACACATAAAACGTCGGCCTTACAATGGCCTGATTAGGAGAGTAGATGCATTAGATTTGGTCTATTTTAAGAAAGATAGAGGTAGACCTAAAAAGATTTGGCTAGAAAATATTAGAAATAACAATTTTTATTAAATTTAAATAAGAATTGATTCTTAATAGGACACAACAGAGAAAAAAGATTCATGTAGCTGACTCCATGTAGTTGGGATAAAGGCTTGATGTTGTTGTTATATTCATTCATCTTTTGCCCTATATTTTACATGCCTAAATCACTCAACTAAATTTTCTACTATCTTATGTTTAATAGGTGTTACTGCTCTAGTACAATTGTGTCTCTAATATTAATATTTCTTACACCATACTTTTAATTTTGGCAAATCAGGATTCGGGTTAAAAATCTGGTTGGGATTGCTGTCTTTATAATCGTGTTTACTTTCAGATCTCATGTGCTAGTTGTCAAGCAAGCATTCTCCGGGTAATGAATGAAAGAAAGGTTGGATATTTAGATGGATTGGAAAACAAAGTTGTTTAGGTTCCTTGGTTTTGTTAATAACATAGCAAAACCATCAAATTGCACACTCTGTCCATTAGAACATTGTTATTTGTAAATAACACAGTAAGTTATCTCTTGTCGAATATATTTTGTTAATTGCAAGAACCAATATAAAATATAAACATAGCGCTCTAGAGATAATCATATTATGATTACAAATTCGTAAGTTACTTCACAAATACTTCAAATTCTATCATTGCTTTATTGTACATCTCTTTAATAACGTCTGTATACCAGAGGCTCAAATACTGTATCTTTAATGATCAAGTAATCAATACTGATGCCCACCAATTGTCTCTTCCATTTAATCACTTGTAAAACTTCTGGGTAAAGTTGAATGTTATCTTTAATAGTGGTATATCTACAGCGGGAAATTCAAAATAAAAAAGCTGGAAATTTCAAGATAAAAAAGGGGAAATTGACAGTTGCTGATTAAAGTAGAAGTTCTTTGAGAAGTTATTGAAAATAATAATAAAAAAATGTTTAATTAGGATGAGATGGATTTTGGTATGGATTTCTAGCTCTAAATGAGCCACTCTGTCGTTTGGGTCTTTAAACTTCCCTTTTGCACTTTATTTCTTTGCCATGATTCCAATTGAACTGCATGATTATTTAATCAACATATATTTAGGTATACTTTGACTACATGAGAAGCTTTCGAGTTGAATTTGATGAATTCTTTGAAGATGGAATCATCTCCGCTGTAGAAGTTGGATTAGGGCCCTGTGGAGAGCTACGTTACCCATCTTATTCAGTCAAGAATGGCTGGAGATATCCTGGCATTGGCGAATTCCAGGTAATCATAAATTGCAATATGTGGTATGGTGAAGGAGTTTGTTGCCATGTAAATGATTTTAAATATTTTAACAGTGGATACTTCATCTGAATTGATTACTGCACTTTCGAAACTGCCTACTGACTATCAACTACTATGTTTGCTATTTGTTTTCATGATGGATAAACACTGTAATACACTTGTAGAGAATGATTTTCTCTATCATAAATTTACAGGTTATGCACTGATATAAGAGTTTATTGTGCAGTGCTATGATCAATATCTCATAAAAAGTTTGAGAAAAGCCGCAGAAGCTAGAGGTCACTCCTTCTGGGCAAGAGGTCCAGAAAATGCTGGGTCTTACAATTCAAGGCCCCAAGAAACTGCATTCTTTTGTGATGGTGGTGATTATGATGGCTATTATGGTCGATTTTTCCTTGGTTGGTATTCGCAATTGCTTGTAGATCATGCTGACCGTGTATTGTCTCTGGCTAAACTGGCTTTTGAAGGCACTTGTATTGTTGCAAAGGTAAGTTAAAGTTTCCTGGTGATCAATTTTACTAAATATATGCGCTTAACTGAGCTATCAGCCTAAGTTTTGACTCAGATCATGGTCCATGTTTGATGATTTATGAGACTATCTGACTTATGACTATTATGATTCTAAAATGTGTAATGGAACAGTGTTGGTTGCCTTCATTGTGATTTAGTGAGCTCAGGTTTGAATTATGGGAACAATCTCTCAGTAATGCTGGGTAAGTTGAATAGATCAACCCCTGATGAGGCCTTGAGGCCTATATTGATGTGAAGTTACGTCCAATGGGTAGGCCCTTTTTATGAGTATTGTAGTCCTAACTTTGCCTAAAAGAGATGGATACTCTCATATATAGTGCCTTAATGTTAAGCTCTCTAGCACTCTTTTAGGACTTCAACCACTATGAGGCTAAATCTGTCCACTACGGCACTGGATCAATTCTGACAATTTTGTCAAATGGAGTCATGAAAAGCTTTGATTTTGATTATTTTTATCCATTTTATTTAGTTATACAGTAATAATGCCCATAGTTTTCTAAACTATTATCTTTGTTCCAGCTTCGAAAGAGACTAGACGCTGCCTTTTTCATAATGTTTCTAAATGTTTTGCTTGTTTCTTAAAGTAAATTGACTAGTTCTCACATTTGTTGGGTTAATAATTGATACATAAAAGCAGCTTTATGGTAATATTAGTTTTGATGCACATCCTCTTATGGAGGTTGTTTTCTGTGGAAATCCTTAATTCAGCAGTTTTCCTACTCAAATCCAGCCTGCAGCCACCAGCAACCCACAAGACTTCTGCCCTCTTGGCATCACCCACTTGCTTGTCAACTGTCCTATTAGCATCTCCACTTGCCTGCTAGCTGCCTCCTTAGCCATGCCAGTTATCCGTCAGGTCGGATTCTTCATAACAACCCCCACCCACTTTCTCCAGCTGTTCTCAAACCTGCAGGACACCTATTGGCTGCCTGCAAGCCTGTCCTCTCATTGCTATCACCCCATTCTTCCTTCCCTTATGACTTTTTTCTAGCCTTTATTACCTATTGGTCTATGTTGACTTTGACATCAATTGTAAAGTCGAGTTGACCATGCATGACGAAAATGATAGGCAAAGGGGCATGATGTCGCACGAAGGCTACCTGAAGCATGTCAACCAAAAACCCAAATCCTTAAACGCCATCTATTTGTGAAACAGACAATGTTGACACGTTCGGGGTAACTAAAACAACTAAGATCGATACACATATTGGTTGGGGCCTTTGATTGATGAAAATTAATTTTAACACATGCTAATCGAGGACTCAACATTCGCGAACGAAAACCACTTGGCAAGCATATGGAGGCACGATTAACTCAAATAAATATTCATTATTATTTTAAAAAAAGAACGACGATTTCAGATATATAATAATAATAATAATAATAATAATAATAATAATAATAATAATAATAATAATAATAATAATAATAATAAAATCATAAATACCCTAACTCTAACTCTCCTTACATAAATATCCCTCATCCCATTCATTAAACTTACATACCCAGCCACCCCTCTCACAACACACTCATGCAAACAAAAGGAGCTGAGTTTCCTTCTCTCCCTTTGGCTTCTTTGCTGTGCGATCCCAGGGCCAGACAACTGGCCTCCCCAGCTCGCCTTCGCCAGCCACCTTAACTGCCTTCTTTCTCCTCCTCCTTTTCTCTTCTTCTTCCTCACCTTTACTTCTTTCTTCTACTTCTCTTATTCTTCCTCACTTCTTCCTCCTTTATCTTCTTCTTCCACTTCTCTGCATCTTCCTTTTCTCTCAAATCCACCATAAACCTAACACTGACTTTTTCCCCTCCACACATCTAGAAAGAGAGAAAACTCTCTTCCCCTCTCTTTCTATCTCTAGACAGAGGTCCCATCCCCTCTTTCTCTCTCTAGAATCCACCTTACAACGTCAATAACAACTACAACATCAAGCCTTTATCCCACTAAGTGGGGTCGGCTACATGAATCCTTTTTCTCCATTTAAATCTAATAAAGAAATGTCATTTCTAATATTTTTTATTCAAGTCTTGTTAAGTCTATCTCTACCTTTTTTTAACATAGGTTAAATCTGATACATACTCTCCTAACCGGGTCATCAGAAGGCGGCCATTTTATATGACCAAACCATCTAAGGAGACTCTCCTAATCTTTCTACCATTGGAGCTACTCCAACCTTTTCATGTATATGCTCATTTCATATCCATTCTCTAAGAGTAAAGCCACTCATCCATATGAGCATCCTCATCTCTACAACACTTAACTTAATATTTTGTTCCTCTTTTAATAGACAACATTCTGCGTCATAAAACATTGTAGGTCTAACCACCATCTTATAGAATTTTCCCTTAAGTTTGAGCGGTAATTTGCTATCACACAACAAGCCCGATGCATTCCTCCACTTCATCCATCCAACTTGAATTCTACTAATAATATCCCCATCTATTTCACCATCACTCTGAACAATAGACCCAAGATACCTGAAACGTGTACTCTTATTAATGACTTGATCATTCAAATTCATAAACCTCCACTAGATCTATTACTACTAAAATTACACTAGAAGTATTCGATTTTTGATCTACTCAAAAGAAAACCTTTAGACTCTAAGGTTGGCCTCCATAATTCAAGTTTACCTTCAACTCCCTCTTTAGTCTTATTAATAAGAAGAATATCGTCAGCAAAAAGAATACACTAGGGAACATCCTCTTGCAACTCTCTAGTTAGAACATCCATAATTAAAGCAAAAATAAATGGGCTTAAGGCTGATCATTGATGTAATCCAACTAAATTGTAAAATACTTGGTCAAACCACCTTGTGTTTGAACACAAGCAACAACTCCAACATACATATCCTTCATGACTTGAATATAAGCATTATTAATCACTTTCTTTTTAGAACTCTCCATAATACTTTTGTTGGAACTTTATCATTTGCTTTCTCTAAATAAAAAAAAAATTATACGAAGACCTTCCTTTTTCTCTCTATACTTCTCTATCAAACCTCTCAATAAATGCATGCCTTCCATAGTAAACCTACCTAGCATGAATCCAAATTGATTTTTAGAAACATTAGTATCACTCCTAACCTATGCTCCATAATTCTCTCCCATAATTTTAAAGTATGACACAAACTTAATTCCTCTATAATTTGCACAATCTTGTGCATCCTCATTATTCTTAAAGATAGGAATCAACACACTCATTCTCCACACATCTGACATCTTTTTAGTCTTCAAAATAATATTAAAAAATTTAGTAAGCCAAAAATTCCTTCATCTCCTAAGCATTTCCACATCTCTATTGGAATATCATCAGGTCCAACAGTTTTCGCACACTTCATTTTCTTTAAATCTCTCTAACTTTGGTTTTAGTAATACATTGATAAAAATAAAAATATATATTTTCATTTAAAATGTTAAGGTCACTAAAGTCAATCTTATTTTCACAATCTTCATTAAAAAGCTTAGCAAAATATCTCATCCACCTCTGTTGAATTTCCTCTCCTAAAAAGTATTTTTTGATTTTCATCTTTAATGCACTTCACTTGAACTAATTTTATTACTCCTATCTCTTTGTTTGACTAGCTTATACATATATCTTTCGCTATCTTTAGTATCTAATCTATTATATAAATCATTAAAAACTAAAATCTTTGCATCACAGAATGCTTTCTTAGACTCCTTACGGACAACTTTATATCTTTTCCAATTTTAAGAATTTTTATATCTAAACTAATTTTTATAACAAAGCTTCTTATTTTTATCTTTTCTTACACATTTTTATTCCACCATCAGCTATTTTTATTATTAGAAGTTTTTCCTTTTGATACTTCAAGCACATCCTTTGCAACATTCTTAATATTATAAGCTACTATTTTCCATATAATATTAGCTTTTTCATGCACCGACGAAATCTTAAGAT
Source organism: Dendrobium catenatum (assembly GCF_001605985.2). Classification (NCBI taxonomy): domain Eukaryota; kingdom Viridiplantae; phylum Streptophyta; class Magnoliopsida; order Asparagales; family Orchidaceae; genus Dendrobium; species Dendrobium catenatum. The sequence continues at coordinate 1,516,772 of NW_021319004.1, read as the reverse complement.
TGTGAATCTTACTCTCAAAGATATTTTTGTTAGAGTTCTTTAAATATCACCATCTAATTCTAGAACAACAATATACTATATTTTTCATATTCTGTCCCTTTATCTTAAAGTCCAAAACTAATAAGCGGTGTTGTCTACATAGACTTTCACTTGGAATAATTTTATAATCTTGGCAATCTAAACGATCCATTGTTCTTACAAGAAATTAATCAATTTGAATTTTACTATATCTATCTAATAAGTGATGAGATGATCATCTCTTTTCTTAAATAAGATATTTGCAATAACAAAGTCATAAGCCAGAGCAAAATCTAATATATTCTTACCACCTTTATTAGTCGCTCCAAACCCATAGCCGCCATAAATGCTTTTAAAATTCTCTACCTCTCTACTAGCATGTCCATTTAAATATCTCCCAATAAAAACTCTTTGTTCAAGATGTATCTTTCATATTAATTCTTCTAAGTAATTCAAAAATTTTAATTTTGAGCAGATATCCAAAGTTATTAATTATTCTAAGTTATTCTAGCATCCACCTTATCCAAAAAAAACAATGCATACCTTTCTTAGAGTGATGGAAAGGCCTAGCACACTTGATGTAGCCTTCTATGTGGGGTCGATGTTAGGATGCTATCAAAATTTAGACCAACATGGACCAAAAGATGACTTAAACTACAAACTGTATAAATGAAAGTAAATTGCAAAGAATGAAAATAAAAAAATGATAATAAATTGCAAATCCTAAATGTATTAACCCTAACTCTCATCTCATAAATATCCCTTATCCTATTCACTAAACTCACATACCCAACTGCCCCTCTAACAACACACTCACACACGTAAAAGGAGCCGAGTTCCCCTCTCTACCTTCGACCTCTTTGTTCTCCCCAGCTCGTCGTTGCCAGCCACCTTAGCCGCCCTCTTTCTCCTTCTCCTTCTTCATTTCTCTTCTTCTTCCTCACCTTTACTTTTTCTTCTACTTCTTTTAATCTTTCTCACTTCTTCTTCCTCCTATATCTTCTTTTTCCACTTCCCTTCTTCTTCCTTCTGATGAGGACATCGTCAGCATTTTCGACGCCGGAGATCGACGGCCACGAGCATGAATTGTATTTTCACCATCTTATGTAGTAGTTTATTTTTACTTTATGTTTTTCCGTTTTTGCCCTTATGGGTATTTGATAGCTATTGTAGCCCAAGGGGCATTTTAGTTTTTTGTTTTTCTTTGACATTGTGAGGCCTATTTATATGGCCCTTCTCATGTAATCGTTAGTTTTTTGATGAAATGAAATTTACTACTATGTGTTCTCTTTGTGAGTTCAAGAAGATCTCTTGGTGAGTTCTTCACCCTCCTCGATCTCTTAGTGAGTTCGCCGGAGAAGACTAGATCTCTTTGTGAGTTCTAGTTCGTGCCAACTAATCTTGTCGAAATTCAACTAGAAGACATTTGAGGTTAGTAAATTCGTAGTCGTCAAATCTTCAGAAGATTCCATCTCTTCCTCCTTGCCCTTGCCGCTGCTTGCTCCAAGCAACCCTAAGCCGCCGGCCACCTTGCCCCCTCCCTTCCTATTTCGCCGGCCAGAAAAACAGCCACCACCGGCTGGCCACCCGCCGGCTAGCATCCGGCCACCCGCCGGCCAGATCCACGCCTGCCAATCTAGCCGCCACCTTCCATACCACCGGCCCCTTTGGTTTTCCCCTTGCACATTTGAATTTTCCATAATTACCTTATTAATTGAGCCAATTAATTTGGGGAATTAATTAAGAGGAGTTACAATTGTTTGAAAATTGAAATTCCCTCCCAATTTCCTTTAAATGAGGGAGTTAAATGACATAATTAAAATCTGAACTTTAAATTTCAGATTTTGATCAATTAATTGTGGTCCCCACCTATTTAATTCCAAACCTCTCTTTCTCCCCTATATGGCCGGCCACCTCTCCCTATCATTTCTCTCTCTACTTGCCACCTCATCACCACTTAAACACCTCTTTAATACACCTCCCTCTCAAGTTTAATTTCAGTTTTCTCCAGGATTTTAATTTCAGATTTCAAAATCTGAAATTTGAAATCAATTCCTCTCTTCCCCCTTGAGAAAGAATTGGAATTCCCTCACCACCACACCGGCCACCCTTCTCCCCGTCCTTAGCCGGCCCCTACTGCTTGCTGCCCTCCGTTTTGGGCAGTTGCTGCTTGCTGGTCTGTGATCCCAGCAAGGTTAATTTGCTGCCAAGCAATTCCCAAGAATGCCAGAGATTGTCTACAGCCTCTGTTAATGCCTAGCTGCTGTCCGAGCTTGCTAGAAGTCAGACACACTGCTGCCAATCAGATTTCTGCACTCCCATGCAGGCAGGCCAGCCACTGAATTCATCCCATCACCGTCTAGACCTTCCATGGTTGCTGTTAGAGCTTCGAGCACTTGAAACCTGCTGTTCGGGCAACCTGGGACGTATAATCGCTGTCCAAGAATTGCAAGCTTCAGCTACCTATCCACGAACGACGATCTAAGGGCCCTTCTTCCTCAGAGTGACCTCGGTTCTAATGTGGAGACGCTTCTTCCGCTAAAGCCTAGATTAGTGAGCGTATGGGCTCCAAAGGTGAAAGTTCTCTTTATTAATTCGTGGATTCTTGTTTATTGTCGTAGCGTACAATTATTCTTTGCATTTTCTTGAATTGATTGGTTAATCGAATGTCGCTCTTCGTTGCCTAAGCGAGTTAAAACTAAGAATTCTTAGGTTCACTCTTTTATTACAAATGATAATTTTAATTTGGATTACTTTGTTCAAATTGCTCTCTATAATTTCCTAAAGTAACTCCATCGCATGTAAAGTTCTCTCTCGTGATCGGGAGGGGTAATTAACTATAGGGGCTTGCGCCTATAGGAAACCAGAACTCAGATCATAAAGTCCTCACAAAATGAGGGCGAAATCTCTGGGTAGTGTCTTATCTACAAACCCATCTGCCTTCCAAAATTTACCTCGGAACTTAGTTCGTTAAAACTCCCTCGCTCAAATAAAAAAGAAGAAGAGCGAGCGGAGGCCGGGGCCGAATTTTCGGAGCCCACAACTTTAAGTCCTTGTTTAGGTGCTGTCCACTCTCTCGGATCTTTCCCTAACACCTAGACAACTTAGGCAACGACTGAACCTTGCTGTCCAGAATTTTGCTGCACCTTTTAGTGGACTTTTAGGCTAGTTTCTTAAGTGTCTAGACGCTGTCCTCAACCTTACAACCTTCCTAAGTGCCTAGGTTACTTAACCCACTAGTGTAGTGATGCAGGACGAAACGGAGGAGAAAAGCCTTTGAAAATCTCGGCCAGCAGCAGGGAGAAAATCTGTTTATTTTCAGATTTTTCTCACAGAAAAACTGAGAGGAAATTCCAGTGTTGCCGCCAGCAGGATGAAGAGAGAAAATAGGGGTTTTCTTCCTGAATATGCTCTCAGTTTTGGGAAGGGAAATAACGGCTTGGGAAGAAATTAATTCCAAAATCTAATTGCCGGTTTAGGAAATAGATTAGAGCTTGCTTGGGAAAATCTAATTTCAGCCAGCGGGATGAAGAGGCTTAATGTAGGAAAGATTTCCTAAGTTAAGCTAACAGTGAGAGAGGGATTTGTGGAGAGAAAACCCAAGAAAAGAACTTGAGGGAATTCGGCCACAACATCAGCTTTTTTTTTGGAAATTTATCCCAAGGGAAATAACTGCACCGGATTTTGGAAGGAATGAATGGCTTGAGACGTCTGGCTGCAGCTTTTGGAGGAAGAGAGCTCTTATTTCCTAATTAATGACCGGCGGCAGGGATAAGCCAAGAGGGAGTTTGATTAAAATAAATAAGGCTCTTTAAAATAGGTATAAGATTTTGGAAAGTATTATTTGTGGTCCAATTTGAATTTCAATTTCAAATTAGATTAAAATAAAAACTTTCCAAAATAGGAGAATTATTTTTAGGAAATAATTTTGAAATTCAAATTCAACGAAATTTGAATTTCCGGAATTATCCCTTAATTAATTCATACCCAAAGAGGAGATTTATGAGATGGTAGAGGGCTCAATTAAACTCAATTTGAATTTGAAATTCAAATTGAGTTAATTAAGAAACTTTCCTAAAATAGACTATTTAAACTAGGAAAGATTTTGAAAATTCGCCATGATGAATTTCGAATTTCAAATCTTCCCACATTCAATTTTAATCTAAAATAGGAAATAAATTTGGTTGGAAGAAAGGAGGGGTGTGGTCGGCGGCTAGGGAGATGAGGGGGCCGGTGGTTGTGGCCTTGGCCGGCGGCAAAGGGGCTTGGGGCAATTGGAGGCCGTGGGGTTTGGAGAAAGAGGAGGGGTTTTCGGGTAGAGATGAATCCGTTGGCCAAATATAGATGGAGAGGAGGAAGATGGAACAAAGCAAATGATAGAAGATAAAACGAAAGATGCAAAGAGAAAACCACGAACCCGGCCGTCTCCAAGGTTAGTGGATGATACGATTGTCCTTCTCCAAGGGACTTCAAATCACGAGCCCGGACCCATCCTGCGGCTGGTGACAACTTCGATTCCTCTCATAGGAATCTCACTAACGCTCTCTCACAAGAAGAACACAAGTGTGGAAAACAAAATTTTTTATACCCATTAACCATCCTCCTATTACAATAGCTAAAGGCCCTATATATAGGCTACAACATGAGAAAATAAAAAAATTACAAAATTGCCCATTGGGCCACAACACTCAAATAAATTAACCTAGGGGTAAAATAGGAAATAACATAAAATAGAAACTAAAATGCAGAAAATAATTCATAAATGACAACTTAAATCAAAGCCGTCGATTTACGACGCCTCCTGTGATAGATGCGCCAAATTTTCGTGCCGATGTCCGCATCATGTAGCCCGCTGCCCGAACATTTTCGGCACCTTGTAGTAAGTATAAGTGAACCTAACTTAGTGTCTAAATGACGTCCCTTACACCCAATCATCCTTGAGTGTCGCTTGACAATTTCCAATGGACTCGATAGGATTTCAAAAGAGGTTAGACGACCTAGTTAGTCTTGTAGGCTCGCTAACTAAAACCGCAAAGGAGGAACTTGTTGATTCTCCCCACTCTAGGTACGTGCCCCAGTCGGTCAATCATGTTAGTCGGAGGATGCCCCACTTTTTTTATCAACCTAGACCTGAGTTTAAGCCACAACGACCTCACTTTGAGTCACCTTACCGTCTACCACCCTTTGATGATGGTTCCTCGGACCCTTACCACTTTAGGGAATGGGCGAGACAACTAGATGACTATTTTGAATCATGTCAAATCCCTGAATCCCACCAGGTTAGCATCGCTAAATCTCACCTCAAAGGCCAGGCTCTTCAATTTTGGGCAAGATTGGAAGATCATAAAGAGTCTCGCGGCGAGTACCCTACTTGGAAAGACATGAGACGAGATCTTAACCTAAAATACCGACCCTCTACTAGTGACTGTCGTCTAGGGCCTCACCCTACCTCTTTCGTTGTGACAAACCATGGACATCGTTATAGTCGAAACCAATCACCTATTAGTAACGTCAGGGTTGCTGTCTCACCCTGTAGGTCGTCTCTTAGTTGTGATGACCGACCCTTTAGCGGGTCTTTTGTTGGATCGATCTCACATAACTCCCCACTTGGACCGATGTCTGGCCATCCAAGTCAGCCTTTAGCCTCTCGAATCCTGGCCCCTGAAAGTGTAATGTTAATAGAGGAATGCGTTGAAAAGATAAGGTCCCCAAAACCTGATATTGAGTGCATCCATTTCGTGGATGCTAATGATATTAATGATAACGAAGACTTCTTTGAGGATGGAACTGAAGTGATCGAGTTAGACTCCCGGCCTGATTTAAACCCTGATTTAGGAGGTCTAGAACCTTTTGACCTTGATACCTTAACCCATCTAGAGTCTAATCTCATTAACGATATTCCTTTGGAAAAGGTCTGCCTGGACGATATAAATTTGATCTCGAAAGAAACTGATCTGACCTTGAATACACTGAAATTAAATTCAGAAGATTCTAATTCAACTACTGAGATGACCTCGGATAATTCCGATTTAATTTTGGATAATTCTAATTTAGTTTTGGATAATTCTGATTTAATTTTAGATAATTCTGGTGGCGACTTAAATAATCTTGAGTTGGAAGTAAGTCAATCGAAGTTATCACTGGAGTTAAGTGAAACAGAACCCATGGATCTTAGGGTTGCACCCAAACCTGAATCTCTTTCGGAAGACTGTACTTTGAGTCTGAAAGTTTTTAAGCCTGATTTGAACAACGAGCCCCCTCTTATTTCATTAGAGTCTAACTTTGGAGCTGTTCATTTAGATTTATATTTATATTTAGCAAAGGGTGTCATTCCCGATTTGACTCACCTCACCGCTCCTTGTGCCAACTTTTATATTCGACAAAGCGTGAGCCCCATATCGTCTAACGAATTTTTGAGTTATCCCCTTATGGATGTGAGTCAGGACCTATCATCCTGTTTTATTCCTGATTCCTACTTTTTGCCCATTGCAGCCTCATCCTACCATGATGAAGACCATCTCTGTCCTAGTTGGATTAATCTGGTCAATTACACTACCCCCACTAGGAGACTACCTACGACTTTAACTGATACTTCCCATAGAAGTACCCTGGTAGCTAAGAATGTCTTCATCACTCCTCCTACACCAGTTCCCTTAGACCGAACACCTTAGACCCCTTTTGTGACTCGTCCATCTGTCTTAGCATCGTGTTCGTGTGAGTTAGTATGTTGTGTGAGTGTTGTAGTTTGTTGTCGTCCTATTTTGTCTGTTGTTTTAAACTGTTGTGAGCTCTTAAGTCTTGTCAATACTCTTGCACACTCGATCTCTTGCATTTGCATCTGCATGTCATCTTCAGGAGTTACTCGACGAAATTAAAAGGAAAATTGAACAAAATAACATCCATCTTAAAATTATTGCTGATAACAAAAGATGATCCAAAGAATTCAAAGTTGGAGACTTTGTGATGGTACGGGAAGCTGCATGCTCGAAACACCGAACATTTTTAAGGAAATCTAAAAGGAGAATAGTAATGCCTACGTACTGGACCTCTCTTGAGGCTTTAACATGAATCCTACATTTAATATAGAAGACCTGTTAGCCTTTGAAGGACCCGAATCTTAACCCCAAAATCCACTCTTTAAATTAGCCTTGTGTGACCCCACCTGGTGAGATCCTCCAGCCTAGCCCCACTCCCCAACTTACCCTACTCACCTATAGCGGAGAAGGTCGAAGCAATACTAGATGATGAGGTCATTTCCCCAAAGGAAAGTGGGCGCCGAAGATACTGAGTTCATTGGATAGGGCCACCGGAGATAGAGGATACTTGGATTGACAGGAACGAACTACAAAGCCTAGACCCAGATCTTCTAGAGTTGTACGAGGGCTCCATAGATATCTACTCGACGTGGTCGAGTTTTCTCCCACCTGGGGAGAATGATGAGGACATCGTCAACATTTTCGACGCCGGAGATCGACGACCACGAGCATGAATTGTATTTTCATCATCTTATGTAGTAGTTTATTTTTACTTTATGTTTTTACGTTTTTGCCCTTGTGGGTATTTGATAGCTATTGTAGTCCAAGGGGCATTTTAGTCTTTTGTTTTTCTTTGACATTGTGAGGCCTATTTATATGGCCCTTCTCATGTAATAGTTAGTTTTTTGATGAAATGAAATTTACTACTATGTGTTCTCTTTGTGAGTTCAAGAAGATCTCTTGGTGAGTTCTTCACCCTCCTCGATCTCTTAGTGAGTTCGCCGGAGAAGACTAGATCTCTTTGTGAGTTCTAGTTCGTGCCAACTAATCCTGTCGAAATTCAACGAGAAGACATTTGAGGTTAGTAAATTCGTAGTCGTCAAATCTTCAGAAGATTCCATCTCTTCCTCCTTGCCCTTGCCGCTGCTTGCTCCAAGCAACCCTAAGCCGCCGGCCACCTTGCCCCCTCCCTTCCTATTTCGCCGACCAGAAAAACAGCCACCCCCGGCTGGCCCCCCGCCGGCCAGCATCCGGCCACCCGCTGGCCAGATCCATGAAATTTGAAATCAATTCCTCTCTTCCCCCTTGAGAAAGAATTGGAATTCCCTCATCACCACACCGGCCACCCTTCTCCCCGTCCTTAGCCGGCTCCTACTGCTTGCTGCCCTCCATTTTGGGCAGTTGCTGCTTGCTGGTCTGTGATCCCAGCAAGGTTAATTTGCTGCCAAGCAATTCCCAAGAATGCCAGAGATTGTCTTCGGCCTCTGTTAATGCCTAGCTGCTGTCCGAGCTTGCTAGAAGTCAGACACACTTCTGCCAATCAGATTTCTGCACTCCCATGCAGGCCGGCCAGCCACTGAATTCATCCCATCACCGTCTAGACCTTCCATGGTTGCTGTTTAGAGCTTCGAGCACTTGAAACCTGCTGTTCGGGAAACCTGGGACGTATAATCGCTGTCCAAGAATTGCAAGTTTCGGCTACCTATCCACGAACGACGATCTAAGGGTCCTTCTTCCTCGGAGTGACCTCGGTTCTAATGTGGAGACGCTTCTTCCGCTAAAGCCTAGATTAGTGAGCGTATGGGCTCCAAAGGTGAAAGTTCTCTTTATTAATTCGTGGATTCTTGTTTATTGTCGTAGCGTACAATTATTCTTTGCATTTTCTTGAATTGATTGGTTAATCGAATGTCGCTCTTCGTTGCCTAAGCGAGTTAAAACTAAGAATTCTTAGGTTCACTCTTTTATTACAAATGATAATTTTAATTTGGATTACTTTGTTCAAATTGCTCTCTATAATTTCCTAAAGTAACTCCATCGCATGTACGTTTCACATCACCTTCTCCCTCAAATCTATCATAAATCCTAACCCTAACTTTTTCCCTCCACCCATCTAGAAAGAGAGAAAACTCTCTCTTCCTCTCTCTTTCTCTATCTAGAAAGTGGTCCCATCTCCTCTTTCGCTCTCTAGCATCCACATTCTCCAAAAAAAAAAATAATAATGCACTCCTTTCTTGGATTGATGGAAAGGCCTAGCACACCTTATGTAGCCTTCTATGTGGGTCGATGTCAGGATGCTGTCAAAGTTTAGACCAACATGAGACCAGAATAGGGCTTAAACAACGAACTATATAAATGAAAGTAAATTGCAGTGAACAAAAATAGAAAAATGAAATAAAATTGAACTTACAAAAAGCCTGTAGCAAACTTAGCACTTGCCAAGAACCATGAATTAGAACCCCCTTTGCTCATAGTAAACTCATGCATACCCAAGTCCCTCAAGAGCCCATTCTATAAACTAAAATGTGCATGAAAATGAACCACTCAAGACTCCTTACTTATAGCCTAAAATTGATTCCTTTGTGGTGCTCGTCGGGCTAAACTCTAAACATAAAATGTCAAGGATGGTACACATGTGAAAGACATGCCAAGATGCTGCTATGACATGGACATGTGAAAAGTGTGCTATGATGCCATTTCGAGGCAGCTATGCTAGATTCTCCCATGCACATGCAAATGCATGAAAATACGAACACTAATGCACCTAAATATGATCGGTGATAAATCTAAAAAAAGTTATTTAAAATTATGTACAAAATCCCGTGCCAATGCATTCACGTGACTGACCTCCACATCAGATTTCCTAAACCCCAATGGCCATTTCACATAAATGTCTTCTAATAAAATGATTAAATTGACCCGACAAAAATGCCAAGTATACGGGTGCCCTAGGTAGCGCACTCGCTAGCTACTAGAGTGACTGGATTTGTACATCCCGTGAGTATGTCGTACAACCCGAAGACGCTTACCCCTAAAAAGAAACAAAATAGTATCTTCTTGTGTCAAGGGCTACATGACTCTCTCAATGAAAAGCACAAGACGCGCTTAATCACCAAAAGAAATATCTCTTACACATCTCCTTAGTCCTTATTGTATAGTGCAAATGTACCAACGACATATAAATACACTATACAAGTGCACTAAGTAGCGTGTATTCATACCATCGATCATACAAATACACTTTGTAAATGTATCAACAATCAGGCAAAAGTGCAAATGCATCGAGATTCGTGCACGTGCGTCGTATAAGCATACTATGGAACATGCAAGTATATTGCATGAGCACACAATGAAATATGCAAGGGTATCATGCACGTGCACCATGCCATATGCAAGTGCATCATGTGCATGTACACCTACCATGAAATATACAAATGCACCATACATGGACACCATATAAACATGCAAGTACATCAATGAATATGCAATGCACAAGACATACATATCAAGAGGCATATAAATGCTATACAACTACATTATTAATTTTCAAATTTCCAAAATCCCCTTTAAAATAATATCCGCATGAGCTTCAATGAACGCTAGAAATATGTAAGTGTGATGCCTAAGAATATTGGGCAGATTGGAAAATGATGAATAAATTTTAAGCATATCAAACTCTTAGAACTGACTCTCGTTGAATCCATGAAAATATTTGATTTTATAACATTAGTTGTTCAAGGCCTCTTATAAGAAAAATCCACTATCAAAAATAAAAACTCTTAAAATCAATGCTCGTTAAATCCACAAAAATATTTAATTTACATGTTCACATCATTGTTTAAAATTGCACAATATGAGGCTCATCTCAGTACAATTCCGGTAAAAAACACCTCGAGGCTTATTCATTGAGCTTTTTTTATGAGACATGCGACTTAATTTGACTGAGGCGTATCTCGTCTTGCTGGCATTAAGCGTACGCTTCATCCTATTTATATATATTTTTTATGAAAACTTATAGCCTCGAAAAATTCACTCATTTATACGCTCATGAGTAGCAATAACTTCATGTTGATTGTCCCAATCTTCAACCTGTTGCCTTCACTGCAGCCACCACCATCATAGTCACCGCCAGGGATAACTTGGAAGCAGCACAACATCATTACCTCCTCTAAAAATTTTAGAGTATTACTCTTATCTTTGTATTAATGACAAACATTTATGATAGATGAAAATAACTAAAATAAATGAAGAAGTAGATTTAGAGGCATTTGACTCTACAAAATGAGGCAAGGAAGAGATCAATTTGTTATGATGACGAGACAAATAAAGACCTTGGTGATAACTGTCTAGATGATTTCTGAGTTCCCAACTATTTTAACTTTCTTTTGGAATTAAATTTGGATGAGTATGAAAATGGGAAAGAAGGAATTTAGAGTTAAACTTGATAATGTATGATACTTTTATACATTTCCTATATTTTATGTTATTTAGCTCTTATAATATTTGGATTTTAATTTTATTTTATGCAATTTATCACTTGTCATTTACGTCTTGTGCTGTCTTTCTTCATATGTATGTTAATTTGTTACTTTATAGTTAATAAAAAGTTAATATTTCATCGTTTATTATATTATTTAAGTATTATATATAAATCTTTTTTAACATTTATTTTTAATTTACGTAACTTTTAAATTTTGAGGCTTATGCCTCGCCTCACAAATGAAAAACACCTCAATACCTAATTGTGCAATTTTAAATCTTAGTTCACATTAGACCTTCAAGGTCTCTTACAAAAAGAATTTATTTGTTATAATATCAACTCTCAGTTATGATAACCATGCGACAACCTTGAATGTTAGTAGCCAAACCCCATCTTTATTGAAAAACAAAGTGTTGACAAGGTTCAAATAATGAAATGAAATTATCCACAAAACTCCAATGATGATCGTGTTGAAAATTAATCTTAATTGGAAGGGATCCTACATTTTCAAATGCCTTCAAATCCCAAGATTAATCATAGGGGTTTAAATTTTAATAAAATTCTAAATATGATATATATCAAAGTTTAAATGTTTAAAATAAAGTTAAATCATTTAAAAACTTAAAAGCAAAAATCCACCCCTTCCGTAATAGTTTATCAATAATGATAAATTTGAGAATAACTTCAGCTCACAAAAAATAAATGTCTAGTCAAGAATATCATTAAGATTCATTCTCAAATAATCTCTTATCAGTAATGATGTGACAAATAATTTCTAATCGGCGGTTTGACCCAACCACTGCACAAGAACCGTGGCTTGGCCAAATGGCACCACGTGGTAAATCGTTATTTCAAGGTCCTCTTATTGGCGCTTTGGATCAATGGCTCTACAGAGTTAGTGGTATGGCCCAACGGTTTCACCTGGTGAATGATTATGAGTGAGGCTCTTTGATCGGTTTCTTTGGCTCAATGGCTCCACTATATTACGGTCATGACTAAATCCCATATGCCTCCAATGGCTAATGCCCTCGTGTAATGAGTTATAGTCCCCTTAAGAAAATATTCGCCCCAAATCTAAAAGGTACTCTTAGACGAAGCAATTCGTGACGGCTGATAATGATTCTTAGGTTAAGTTGGGTCAATTATCTCCTTTGTCTAAGTATACTAGGGACAATGAAGGTTTGGGGCGATGGAACTATGTGATCTTGATCGGGCCTATCATTATTCCCCCATCACCCGCTTTAAATATACGATGCTAAATTTCAAATTAAAAAAAAAACCTATAAATTCAAAGTGTAAACGCTAAAGTTACTGCTACTATGTTACTATCATATTCAAGCCCCCATAGCAGTCCGCCAGCTGCCAACTTGTCTTCAACAACAATTTGCAGATGCCCTCTTGGGAACACCGGCTTGACAGTCAACCGCCAACAGCTGCTTTACTTGCTACTCACCAGGCTGCAGCCCTCATAGCAGCGCCCGCCAGCTTGGTCCAGCTTTCCCAAACATGCAGGTCACTTGTTGGCTGTCTGCAAGCCTGTCCTCTCCTTACTGTCACGCGAATCTTCCTTCCAATGCTGCTACATCAGTAATTTGTTTTTTATGAGAAATTTTGCATTGACTTGAAGTTTCTTTTGGATGGTAATACTATAATTCGTTAATAATATATTAATATTTTTTCTTTAAATAAGTCATGTTTAATATTTTTTAGCAAGATAAGGATCAAAATGGTCTCTCAGCTTTTACCGAATGACTAAAATAGTCCCTGACTATTCAAAATTCCCATTTTTTGTCCCTTGACTTCTTAAATAGGGACCTCAATGATTCCATAAAAAGACTAATTTGATCCCCATTTAAAAAGTTAAAGCCCAAACTGATACTTTTATATAGTAGTGAATTATTTTGATCCTTAAAAAAAGTTAGGGGACCAATTTAATCATTTTCTCATTTTTTTAATTTTCTTGGATGGTGTTTTTGAGAACATTTTTTATTTATGCTGATTTTTTAAGGAATAATATTGTTATTTTTAAAGGGGAAATAGGTAAAGTGATAAACAAAAACTCGAAGAGCTAGAGTGACCGGCCTCAGTTTGGAGATCAATTTAGCTGGTTAAATCTTTTTCACAATGTCCATTTCCATCATGTGCATAGGAGGTTCAATTGTGCAGCTCATTTCTATGCCCAAAGGGAAATTGATTGTAATTTTGTTTGGTACTTTTCTGATTTAATTTCTCAATGCATTCCTTAGGATTTTTTGATATCCTTAGGAATTATTTGAGTTTGCATAGTCATTCTTAGGGCCTTTTTGTTTGTCCTTTTAGTTGTACATTTTTTTTCTCTATAATGCATAATGTAAATGTTCAAAAAAAAAAAAAAAAAAAAAAAAAAAAAAAACACTAACTAACATTGTCGAATTTGTAGGTTGCGATTATGTGATGAAAGAAATAAAAAGCCATAGTAAGTAAATAATTGAATTTGTTCATAGATGCTTATGATTAACAAAAAGATCAAATGAATGATAATATTTAACCTACTAAAACTGAAATATTGGGTAAAACAATATGGTTCTACAAGATAATACCCCGTTATATAATAATTGGACATTAAAATTTTCTTTTTCTATGGTTTACGCTAAACACCTTGTGTTGATGGTTGAGATTGCTTGTGCGCTGGCTTTTGATGCTTAATAATCTGTAGTTTAGATTAGTGATTCTGATTTCATATGCCATTTTGAAACAGATATCTGGCGTTTACTGGTGGTACAAGACAGCTAGCCATGCTGCAGAATTGACTGCTGGTTTTTATAACCCCTGCAACCGTGACGGTTATGCATCAATTGCGTCAATGTTAAAGCGACATTTCGTTACTTTGAACTTATGCTCTGAACTGCGTACCTCGAATCAGCAAGCGGGGTTCTCAGAAGCATTGGCAGATCCGGAAGGCTTGATCTGGCAGGTAATATAATTGTATAAGATTGTTTTTTTAAGGTAACTATTTCTTGTTGCTGGTAATATGTTGGCTATTTGCATTCCTTTCAAACACAAAAAAGCAATCGGGCAGAATATCAATATTTATCAGTGCTTATTTAATGTGGATATGATGCTTCAAATGGAAGTTCTCAGCTTTTTGATAAAATTAAAATTTCATCTTCAGGTATTGAATGCTGCTTGGGATGTTTCTATACCTGTAGCAAGTGTGAATTCTTTCCCTTGCTATGATAGGGATAGTTATAACAAAATTTTAGAAAATGCCAAGCCACTGGACGATCCAGATGGAAGACACCTGTCATCATTCACTTACCTCAGGCTCAGTCCCGTCCTAATGGAGGGATGCAACTTCTCAGAATTTGAACGATTTGTAAAGAGAATGCACGGTATGGAAAACCCTTCATTTGTTCTCTTCTTGGGACCATGCATTGGTTCATTTAGTCTTCATTTTATTTCATACATGTATGACTTTGGATACTGTCTATTAGATGTATTTGCGTAGGTCAAGGGAAAGGATAGCTAATGCACACGGCGGTGTTCAAGCACCAATCAGAGAATTCTACTTCAAAGGGTGTTCGCTCACAAAGAGATACTTTATTTTGAAGTTTACCTTATCTAATAAATAGTTTTATGCATTATCAAATGAACCTTATGACTCATGGTGAAACCGAAGTTAAAGAGGCTTTAAAGAAAATGAAGCATGGAGAAGCAGTTGGACTTGACGATATTCCAATAGAGGTGTGGAAATGCTTAGAAGATGAAGGAATTTTTTGGCTTACTAAACTTTATAATATTTTTTCGAAGACAAAAGATGTCAGATGAGTGGATAATGAGTGTGTTGATTCCTATTTTCAATAATAAAGGTGATGCACAAGATTGTGTGAATTATATAGGAATTAATTTAATGTGTCATACTTTAAAACTATGGGAGACAGTTATAGAGCATAGGCTACAATGTGATACTAATATTTCTCAAAATCAATTTGGATTCATGCCGAGTAGGTCTACTATGGAAGCTATACATTTATTTAGAGGTTTGATGTAGAAGTATAGAGATAATATGGAGGTAGATGAGTGGCTTTACTTTTTGAGATAGGATACGAAACGAGCATATACGTGAAAAGGTTGGAGTAGCTCCAGTGGAAGATAAGATTAGAGAGATTCACCTTAGATGGTTTGGTCACATAAAATGACGCCTTCCGATGACCTGATTAGGAGAGTAGATGCTTTAGATTCAACTTATACTAAGAAAGGTAGAGGTAGACCTAAAAAGACTTTGTTAGAAAATATTAGAAATGATCTTTCTTTATTAGATTTAAATGAGAATTTGACTTTTAACATAACATAATGGTGAGAAATGATTCATATAGTCAATCCCATGTAGTGGGATAAAGGCTTGTTGTTGTTGTATGTCCATCATCAGGAGAAGAATTCTGGATAATTTGTCTTAGAATCCTAAGGCATTTTTATGGTAGAAATGATTCCCCTTCGATTATGATTGTGCAATTATTAAACCAGTCATTGGAGATTAAATATGGATGTTAGTTTTTTTTTTTTATTATTAAATCCATCATCTTGGTATGAAACTATGAATCATGGATTTTGAGTGGACTCCCTTCTAGGCTATTATCAGAGGTCTAATTATAAGCTTCTTGGACTGCTTGGAGGTATTATTTGGTTTACATCACTATGACTTGTCATATCGGAGAAGATTGGAAGGTTCAACTTAGCCAACAAGCATGTCCATGCCCGTCTTTTGGCTTTTAGGTGAAAGGTCATTAGCAGCATGTGGGCTCCGAAAATTCGGCCCCGGCCTCCGCTCGCTTAACTTATTCGGCGAGGGAGTTTTAACTGATAAAGTTCCGAGGTAAATTTTGGAAGGCAGATGGGT
>NW_021319004.1:1489155-1500546 GCF_001605985.2 Dendrobium catenatum | reverse complement strand
CAAGGTAGGGGAGGAAAAGCTCTCTCTCTCTCTTTTTTTCTCTCGGGATGGAGGGTATCGAACAAAGGGAGGAGGTCGGTCGGCTGAGGGAGCTCGGCCGGCTCTGGTCGTGAAAACAGAGGGAGGATCGGAGAGCGGGAGAGAGTCAGAGCGTGGAAGAGGGAAATCGCGTCAGAGCTCGGAGAGGCCGAAGGTCTCGCATCTGCGGCTTTTTAACGACTCCAAGCGAGTCGTGTGGGCGACGTGGGGAGAAATGACGCTCGGTATGGCCTCGACGTGCGACGAGCGGCGCTGGATCGTGCGACGTGGGGAGGCAGGTATGGGATTTGATTTTTTTCTCTTTTTTTTTATATCAGAGGTCAACACAGCATCAAAAGCCAAGCCATTTATACCCCACTCAGCCATACATTGATGAACTGACCATTCCTTAACCACTTTTTCAATTTGGCTTACTGAGGATTTGCAAGCTTCAGAATTCTTTTTGTGGTCATTGAAACTTTCTGGTCTGTCAGACGTTAACATTCATGGGCTTTGTGTTTTTAACATTTGAAATTTGTATGAATGTCAAATTCTCTGGTTATATTCTTATAATAACTTTGACTATCAATAGAGATAGAGTCTCTAAATTCATATTTGGTTTGTAATGTGAAGCTTCATTTATTTTGATAAATCCTTTAGCTGTTATATGTGGTTACCATGCCCATCATAGTGGTAAAGACGTGTTTTATTTTTTAGATGCATACTAATGTGTCATGGGCCACGTCAACTCTACAAATGATCGGGATCAGAAGATTGTTTACTTCTGGCCATATCGACTATAACTGCTTGCAAAGGTCTCGGGTCTATGGATTTATGTTCATGGCTTTTAAATTCATGTGGACATTTATTATTATATGGACCCTTTAACTATACTCCACATGTAGAGGACCATATATAAATGTTATGACTTACAGACTAACCCCATAGGTAGGGTTGCCCATAGAATTTTCTTTTAAGAGAATTTCTGTTGAAAAATGATCTGAAGGCCTTATGCAAGTGCATTTTAAAAATATATTGGTGGCCTCTACGCTAGTATTTATCATTATGTCATTTAAATGGTTGTAACTTATAGATCGTCTGCTTAACTTTTATTTATAGAGGGTCAAATCTAAAGATTAGAACTTATGTGTCACATCCCATTTTGACCCTTTCTATAGTCAATCTAGAGTGTAGCAAAAAGGAGAATCTGAATAGAACTCCTTACTTACACTTATTCTAACATACATCTATCAGAATCAGGGAGTAAGGAGTAGTCTATTCAGAATATCCTAACGTATATTAACTTATTAAGTTTTATACTTCATAACAGGAAGCATGTGTAATATAGCTCAAATAAATGCTTATCTCAATTGAAATATAGAGCTTTAATAAAAAATTAAATTTACTTACGTACCCAAAAGTCTGTATAGCTCCCACTTAGATCTCTTTATACACCAAAAAATTATATGTACACAAAAAATGTAGTCAACTGTTTTGACTACTACCCCACTTATTCTTTCTCTTGCTTGCAGTACAATCATTAGTAATGAGCTAGAGCTCAACAAAATATGCAAGCAATTTATAAGAAATAATAATAATAATACTTTGACAATTGATTTAAAATATATATAAATTTCAAACTTGTTAGAAGAAATACATAACATCACTTTTTGTCTTGTTTACTATTTAATACCTTTATACAAGTCATATGATGGTTATAGGCTTTTGTACCATTTTAGCTTTCTAATTCAAGGTTGAGTCTGAATTTATAACTTTTAGAATTGATGCTGATCTCTTATTTAAGGTTAGGTCTGAATTTTCAACTTTTAAAATTTCGATAGTATAGACTTATCTCATCAGATCTTTTGCCTTTACTTGTACGACCTTACCCCCAATATATGACTTATTTCACCTTTCCAATATCATTCCCTCTAAAAAATTATATTAGGAATTATTGAAGGCACTATTTAATGAATCAACAAATGCATGCAAAAGAAAATTGGAATAAATGTTATCATAAACATAATAATTTCTAGGTTATAAATAAATTAAATTTATTATTTCCTATGGCATCGTTTGGGTATCTTACCTTACTAGGAATTTGTTCTTCAAGATCTACAAGTACGTCGAGTACAAGGGCAACTCGATGTACAAAAAGTACACTCCATGGCAGAATCAAAAAGGAAGTTTGAACAAATTAGAACCAAACTTCCTGGTGTTCTCAAGCCTCTTCTTAGTCCTATACTTAAGAAGAAAACAGTTCTGGTGCCCACAAACACCAGAAATAACAAGTCCACTACACTGACGACCTCAAAGGGAGTTCTCTTCAAAGTAACGGACTTCAAGTTCTAGAAGAATTTCCCCGGTGAATGAGAAAGGGGGAGTCAACATCTACAACGCATGCCACCGGATTCGCAACACTTGTATTAGCGGACATAAGGCGTGTATAAGCTCTCAAATGAAAGTTGTGTGCATCCAAACGATAGTTATCTACACAACTACAAATACTTCAAAGTACCCCTGCACATGCACTACAGTTTGTATACACATAGGTACACAATGGGGTACGTCTAAATCAATATAAAAATCATCAGCATGGTCCCCGGCGAGCATATTATTGGTACACGCGTGACGCCTAGGGATGCTGCGCGGGTAGATAAGTGAATTCTAGTTCGAACCTGATCCTTCTATACGGATCAATAGAAGTCGACAGAGTTCGAACCTTCAAACAAACACATGGTTATGGGAATCGATGTATTTGTTTCAATACATTCATATTAGACCTTCAAGGACTACAATTAAAAGAATTCACTAAATAAAAGGCATGAAGCCTACGAAACCCGATCCTCCTAAATAGATAAATAGGAGTAGACAGGGTTCGAGATATCGGATAAATATGCGGTCACGAAGTTGACCGGAATATTTATTTTGTATATTCATATTCGGCCTTCAAGGCTTTCAACAAAGAAAATTCATAAACAAAGGCATGAAGCCTATGGAACCCAATCCTCAGTCAATAGCTTGTCTGAATTGACAAGGTTCAAACAACAAATGGAAATGACCCCAAACACCCTGATGATGGCCGTGTTGAATGTAAATCTCAACTGGAGGGGTTAATTTCGGGCATTTTTCAAATCTACCAAAAGTTCACTCAAAATCCAAAAATAAAAAAATCATAAAATTTAAAATATTTAAAATTGAAATTCAATCATCAATCACTTAAAGCAAAATTCATCCACCCTCCGCAATAGTTTGTTGGGGTGGACAAATTAAAAACTATTTCAGCTCACAAATAGCCAAATGCCTAGTCGAAAATATCACTAGGATCCATTCTCAAACCAATCTCCTGCTAGTAAGGACGTGGTATGTGTCCTCTAACCGGCGGTTTTGCTGCCAAATGGCACCGCAGGATAAATGGTTATGACCCGGGGCCCTCTGAACCAAGTGGTTTTGCCGCCAAATGGCACCACGAAATACCGGTTATGACCAGCGCCAATATGCTCCTTATTGGCATCAAATCTTTGAGATATGAATCAATAGGATATGATCGATAGGGCACAAAGCCCTCTATCGGCTATGGTGGATTCAAATTTGTCCCCTTTGACAAACATCCAACCCAGATCTACAAGGTCGCCTTGGACAAAGCAATCCATGGCTACCGACAAGGATCCTTCTGTCAGGTTGGGTCGACTACCTCCTCTGACTAAGTAGACCAGGGACCACGATGGCCCGGGATGACGAAACCATGGGATCTTGATCGGGCCCATCATCCATTTCCCCACCATCCACTTTAAGTGCAAGATGGTGCAATTTCTATTTAAATATCAAATCTTCCATCCCAAATTCCAAATCCAAAAACCCAATTCTTCAATTCCCAAATCCAAACTTTTCAATTTTTATACCCATGCTGCTACTATATGCCAGATAACACGTATTTTATGCGTATCTGATTGATGACTAGCCTTAATCGAAAGTTCTCTCTCGTGATCGGGAGGGGTAATTAACTATAGGGGCTTGCACCTATAGGAAACCAGAACTCAGATCATAAAGTCCTCACAAAAATGAGGGCGAAATTTCTGGGTAGTTTCTTATCTACAAACCCATCTGCCTTCCAAAATTTACCTCGGAACTTATATCAGTTAAAACTCCCTCGCCAAAATGAATAGAAAAGCGCAGCGAGGAGGCCGGGGCCGAATTTTCGGAGCCCACAGATTGATGAATAGAAAAATTGTAGAGAAGAAGGGAAGCAGGGTGTTTAGGTTGAGAGATAAGGGTATGGAGCTCATGTAGCCTTAAAGTAGGTTGGGGGCTAAGGGATAGAGTGAAACAAAGTGAGAAAAAGAGAGGATTGTGAATGTTCTTATGAGATTTCTTGTTTGGGGTGGGGGTGGGGGGGTGGGAAGGAGAGATATGGAAGAACTATTTTTTATTCTTCATGCAATGGACATAAAAAGGGGGTGAGATAGAGACATGTAATAGAGAGACAATATTGCCAAATAAAAAGAAAGGTGGTTTCGAAGGACTTTATGGTAGGAGAGATTTGAGGTGATATTTTAGGATTTTAATTTAAAAAATGGTTTGGGAGATTGAGTGTTTTCTGTAAGGTTAGAATATTATATTTGAAGGGAATATAGTTTTGATGGGGAAAAAAAGGAGCTATAGGAGGGAGAGATACAACAATGGAGAGACGGTGAAGCTTGTGAAAGTTTTATGGGGCTTCTTTAAAGAGGTGGGCAATCAAGAGAGAGGGAGATGGAAGAAGAGTTGTTTTTTATCCTTCATGCAATGGACATAGATAAAGAGTGAGATAGATATGCAATGGAGACTAAACATGACTAAATAAGAAAGATGGGTGGTTTTGAAGGAATCTATGGTAAGAGAGATTTGAGGCAATGTTTTAGAATTTTAATTGAAAATCTTGTTGGGGAGATCGAGTGATTGCAGTGAGCTTAGAATTTTGTACTAGAATGAAATGTAGCTGCGATAGGAAGTAAAGGGAGGGGCATTGCACAATGTGCTGGAATAGAGATCCTGCGGTTAGGATATGATGGACTATAATGTTTGACCTGTGCTTTTAAAAGGAAAGGAAGAGAAAGAGAGAGGTAAGGAGTACTGGTAAGGTTCTGCTCGGCCAAATCCTGGGTAAGGCTACAATATTACATGGGTTAGGAAAGGAATTGGAAGCAGGTTTGAGGTAATTTGGTTTTAGAATTGGACTTACGTTTAATATGAGCCATTGAGGGTTTTGAGAAAGCTTCCATTATGATAGTTGACAGCTTCAGAATGGGAAACTAGAAACACTTGACATGACTTAGGCTCGTTTGGGACGGCTTTCTTACTGCTTAAAGCAATTTTTTTAGTACAATAATTAAAAAATTTTAACTAAAATGTTGTTTTAAAAAGCAATAAAAATATCGTCCCAGACGAAACCTTAATGTATGCATTGAAACTAATCTTCATCAAAATATTGAATCATAAACTTGCTAAACATTTCATGTCTTTTCCTGGTATGCTGAGTTGGGCTTTAATATCAATTGAAGTAGAATAGGGTATACAAAGATTCGCAGAAATCTTAAAGAAGTGCTAGGAAAACAATTAAATAGCATTTAAGATACATTGCGGCGATTCAGAAAATAAACCTCTGTAATGACAATAGGGTATATACTTTGAGAGAAGCCTGATGAACTTGCACTAACAGTAAATGTTTCCATTTATTTCCTACTTTGTGAGAAGTTTTTTCATTCCCATCTACTGTTCTTCATTTTACTGGTTTTGGTGCTTGTTTTGACCATGGCTTCCTCTCCTTGTTTCACAGGCGAAGCTGTTCTTGATCTGTAGTAGAAGCGGATTGGGTAATAAATCACCGTTAATATATTCTTTTCTCCGTTGGCCTAATTGTTGCTGTAGGTGTAGGAGAACCAATATCAACTGTAGACCTCAGGATTAGGATAGCTAACCCCTTCTATTTTTATCCTCTCCTCCTTAACCAAAAGCAGGAACTCTAATTTTTTTTCCAGAACTAACTTAATTTTGGTATTACAACGGAGTGCAGATGCCTTCCCTTTAGAATAGTGCTTTGCTCTGCTATTTTTGTTCTGTAGAGCAATTTCAACCTCCATTAACGAAGAAATTTGCAAGCTTCTTCTGCTTTTGATTGCATAATTGAAGGTATGGAAGTTCAAGTTAAGCATCCATCCGTCAGCAAGGGTTGATATACAGAATGTTCGTGTTAAATTATTGTAACGATAAGTCTCTCCTGCTGTGCTTATGTTCATTGGCACCTCTTTCTCCTCAAAAGAAATATTGCTTCTTCTGTGTTTAACTACAGTCATCACATGTTCTGTTCTCTGTGGTTGTAAGTATTTCTAACATGAATTGTCATTGTTTGTCTGCTACAATTTGTTCTATCTGTTTATAATGCTTTGGAGATTTAGCTTTCAACCTCAATGGCTTTTCTTTATGAACCATTATTTTGCAGTTCAACTCTTTTCAGCTAATTACTGTTATTGAGCATATCAACAAGACAGAAAGACTTTATTTGAGACCGCTTTTTTATTCCTTTCTAAATGACTTTCAGTGTAAATTATTTTTAAAAAATTTGATATTAAGAAGCTGTTTTAAAAAGCAATAAAAAAGTTGCTTCAAATGAAACCTAAACATGAATAAACTCGTCGATTTAAATTTGCGAATCTGTTTATTTGATATTTTCAAATTATTTGACTAAATATTTATTTAAAAATTATTTAGGGTGTTATTAAGAAAATAATGCTTTCTATCAATTTTCTCATCCAATGCAATTAAAAAAAGATGGATTAGCAGTGATAAATATAATAAATTATATTTTGAGCAAAAAAAAAAAGATTTTTTTTTGTATAATTCTAATTTTGTTAATTAATATTTGAATTTCTGAAAATTTTAAAGTAATTCAGAAAAATATTGTAGAATTTAATGAAAATTTATGAATAAATTAACATTTCTTATTAAAGCTATATGTTTAAATTACAAAGTCTAAGGAAATATATTTGATTCATTAAATAAATAAATAAAAGATGCTTCACACAATGATGAAAAAAACAATACTATTTAGTTATATTTTGATTTAGGTTTATTTTTTTGTTATGATGCTTTAATATTTCATGAATATAAATAGAGATATAATAATGAGAATTTAACTATTAATATAAATATAATAATTATTGTCAATAATATTTATAACATTAAATATAAAATTTGTAGTGGCTTAATAAAATTATCAAACAATTTTCATTTCAATTATAAATTTAAACAAATATTGTGACCAGAAAAATTCGTTAAAATGTAAAAAGAGAAACAATATTTTAATAATTAAAATTATTTGCTAAAGATTCTTCATTTCAAATTACCATGATAGAATTAAAGAAAAACATACTTGAATTCATGAAAGAAAGATGATTTTGGGCTATTAATTTTTCAATCTAATATGATTTCCCTTAGAGAAGATTTTATGTGCTATTATAATGATTGGATGTCATAGAGCATGAGAAGATATTTATCATATCTATGTATCTGCATTAATTGGGAATCATATCCATATCTTATAAATAATTTTTTATAATTCTGTTTTAGCTCATCATAAAATTAGAAATATAAAATTAGGTCTTTACTATAATTAATTCAAAATTTTGTTATGCCCAAAGCTCTATTTCTTTAATCTCAATAATATCACTTAAAAAAAGAGATAAATTTTAAGATAACTTATAATACAAATTTAATTACATATATAGACCCACATTTGTTTTTATTTATTTATTTATTTTTTGAACAACCTTCCACTTGGGCTATATATGTTCCTTATGAATTGTGTATAATATTATGAATACAAAATTTGTGCTATTATGAATAAAGGTATATGTGGGTAATCTCATCCATTAGTTATATCAATATAGGATCAAAAGAATCTTTACTATATTTTACATATGTCCATCTAACCAAATGACATATGTGTAGCATGAATATTACATGCAATGTGATTTGAAAGCATGCCTATTTCCAATTGGTCCAACTTTATTTCTTAAGGAGATCAACTCAAAAAAAATCAGAATGAATAAAATAAGTTTTTAAGTTATGCAAAACATCAAAAAGAAAATAAAATGGTATCAAAATACAAACTTCCAATATAGTAGTGTAATAGCCCCAATCTTTATTTTTCTAAATTTCTAGAAATTGGTTTGTGGTAGAGCTGCGATGCCTCGACTTTGAGCTCTCGAGTTTTTGGAAAAATAACTGAGCATAACTGCATTAGGGGTTTGGGTGTCATAGCGCTGGGTCTTAAACCTTTTTTTTTTTTTTTTTGTAAAATATCTAAAATAATTAGCTTAAACCCTTATCCCCAGCCATTCCCTCACCATTTCCTTGTGTTTGGTCAGTTGAGAAGAAGAGATAAAAGGGGAGAATTGGGGGGGGGGAGAGAGAGAGAGAGAGAGAGGACAAAATTTGCTTATGAGTCATTTTTTTCCATCACCCTAGTTGGGAAAATGTTATGATCATATTAGGTAATTTGAATCCTATTTCTATTAATAATTTTGATTTCTAGGATTTTGTCTATATAATGTTAAATATATGTAAAAATAAGAAATGATTGACTAATTCGAGTGGATGAAGATATGTTATCATGTACAGGAGGGTGAGATGATGAGATTTTTTTTAAATAAGATTTGTGATGTAATCATAAGCGATATGAAAGAGAGATATAAGGAGGGCGACTGATATGATATGATACACCGATGGATAGAAAGTGATGACTTCTTACATGAAAATCACCTGACTTGTTATCTTACATATATATGCATATGACATGAACATATATGAAGACTTGCTTAAATGATATGATAATATAATAAAAGACATGATTGATACATCTAAATGATAAAAGTGGAAAGGCTGATATCAAGGGTACATGATATATATGAATTACATGTCATGAATTACATGATATGCATACTATACATGATATACGACATTGGCATTGGATATAAAACATGATATACATGCATAAAAATTGTAAGGCATGCATATGATAGGCATAGAGTGATGAACATTTGTTAGTGACACATGTCTTGATTTACATAAAATGATATATAATCTATTTTGTAACTGACTGTTATAGAATTGACATAACCTAATGGTCTTCATGGCTACTAATCACTACTCATAAGATATTCAACAAGATATTGTTCATATATAATGCTACATGTTCTTAAAGTTTTGTTTACTCTACTTTGGATTGAATAACTACATATATATATATTTCTTTTATTTCCTTGTGATGATTACATTTGTAGGTTCTAGTAACCTATTGAGATGTTAGCTAATTACACGGTTTTATATATTTTTTAGGAGAGGTCGGGATTTAATGGAGTGGGGGTAAATCAGGATTTAGGTTTATGTTATTTCCTATATTTTGGATTTTGCTATTTTGTAGTTAGGAGTAGAGAGAGGTAGATTGATGTATTGATTGGTCTCTTGACTATTGTACATAAATTTTGAGGAATAATTAAAAAATATTTTGATGTATGTGATCTATAGTTACTTTAACTATATTTATTTATATTAATGGATTATTAGAGGTTATAGCTATCTTGGTATCAAATAAAATCTATATTAAAATATCTAATGATCTCCAGTTAGTCTAATGTCTTATATGTGAGCATGTAATCATTTATTTTCTATAAGTACCTCATAACCCATTTGATTGCTTTCTAATGATCATCCCAGGGTAACTTAAATATATGCCCAGCACTCTAGCAAAATATATTAGCTTATTTTTATGATTTGTTATTTTTTGATAAAGTTTAGAGACATGGTTTTATTTTGTTTCCTATTTTTGTATTTAATGTCATTTTGTATATGTATTGGAAACTACTTGAAGAAGAAAGTGACTTTGTATCAAAATGGTGAGAGTTTTGTATTTCAGGGAATCATAGGTGTTCTTTCTTCTTTAATTTCTACTCTAACAGTGAATAGGCCTTGGAGGAAAGGTGTCCTGGTATTTTTAGCATATGTCGGAGATGTGAGACTCTCATTTGACTTATTGAGTAGTGTCATGTAGTTTAAGAGATTCTAAATGTCTTCCTTGAGGAATTAGTGACTTTAGTGCCAGATAGAGTGATAAAGTTCTATATCAATCTTTTTCTTAGTACTGCTCTGATCTCTAAAGCTCCATATAGAATGGAACCTAAGGATCTTCAAGAGTTGAAGATTCAGCTTCTGGACTTAGTTGACAGGGGATTCATCCATCCTAATATGTCTTTATGGGGAGCACCTTTTCTATTTATAAAGAAAATAGATGGTACAATGCATATATACATTAGTTACTGGGAGTTGAATAAAGTCACTATAAAAAAAGTATAATTTACTTATAATTAATGATTTGTTTGATCAACTAGCTGGACGTTTAGTATTTTTAAAGATTAATTTGTGATCTGGTTATCATTAGTTGAAGTTAAGGGTAGAGGTTGTGGCAAAGACTACATTTAGTATGAGGTACAGCATTATGAGTTTTTAAACATACCATTCGAAGTAACTAATGCTCCAACTATCTTCATGGATTTGATGAATAGGATTTTCAGGAAGTATCAGGATCAGTTTGTGATCATCATTATAGATGGTATTTTAATTTATTCTAGATCTTAGGAGGAGCATGCAATACACTTGAGGACTGCTTTAATGATTCTAAGGGAACATTAGTTATATGATAAGTTCTTGAAGTGTGAGTTCTGCCTAAGGAGCATTTCATTTCTGAGGCACGTTGGGAGAAATGCATACATTTTAGTATAACCATAGATGATTCAGGATATTCTGATTGGCCAAGGCCTGCTATAATTTTAGAGGTTCATAGTTTTTTAGGTTTGGCTAACTATTATCAAAAGTTGGTTCAAAGATTTTCTCGCATTTATTTGCCTATGACAAGGCTAACTTGGAAGTCAGTAGCATTCATATAGACTCCAAAGTGTGCAGAGAGTTTTTAGATGTTAAAGGATCATTTAACTTCTTCTCCCATTTTGACCATTCACTTAGATACATAGAGGTTCAGCTTTTTAGTGATGCATCATTGAGAGGTTTGGGATTGTGCTAATGCAGCACGGTAGAGTTATTGCTTATTCATCTCGATAGTTGAAACCATACAAGAGGAACTATTTGACACATGATTTGGAGTTAGTTGATGTTGTATTTGAATTGAAGATTTTGAGGCATTACTTGTATGGAGTTAGATGTGATATCTTTACTAACCATCAAAGCTTGAAATATATTTTTACTCAGAATGATCTGAATTTGAGGCAGAAAAAGTTGTTATAGCTAATCAAGAATTATGATATATATATATATATATATATA
>NW_021319004.1:1417435-1486930 GCF_001605985.2 Dendrobium catenatum | reverse complement strand
CATATGATATATATATATATATATATATATATATATATATATATATATATATAGTTTTTGTCCTACCCAGCATCATATGTTTAATCCAGAATTATTGTAGAACAGATACTCCAATATTGCGGCGAGGGAGACAACTTTTGGCGTCATTGTTATCTTAAGCATAGTGCCACAACGCTCCAAAGCAGAACGTTGACATGTGTTAGTTCAAATAGAAATTCAAATTTTTATTTTAAAATATTTTTTTCAAATTTTTGGGTTGTTACATCTTATTCTCCATATTATTGCAAATTCTTCAATCTCACCAAACCTACCATATAATATATATAATAATTTTACTTCTTATGCTAATCTCCACCAATAGTTCCATCCATTTACCCCACTCCAAACCCATTCTCTAAAGTGGTCTTGCTGATAAGCTCAAACTTGCACAAACAAAACTAGTCTTATCATAACTTTCATCATATCCCTCCAAACCAATCATCATTCCACCAAAAACTCTAGCTCACCTCTTTAAATAATAAATTAAATATTTATGCGTATTTTCATTAACCAAATTCCATTAAAAAGGCCTCCCATCATCATCAATCATAATCATTACCATGTCCTTAAGAGTCTGATTTCATCTCCCAATAACACAATCCAAACTAGGGGATTCCAGCATTGTATACTATTATACTATTCCACAATTCTCTTTGAATTTGACAAAGGGTCATGGATGTTGTTCACCTAATCGATCATATTTATCATTGTACACACCATAATAGTTATATTTAATACCTATAATTGTTTTGTTGAGTTAGTTCTCAACTTTGGCTTTATAAGCCTTAAGCATGACATTTCTCATGAATAATATGAATAGATGTATTAGAAATTATTTAAGAACAAAATGAAATATTATTGACCAATTAAAAAAAGGGGGAGTGGGGGGAATATCCATAAATATATATTTGGATTAGTTCTAAGACATTCAAAGCTCGATTCGCATAGAATTCTTATCAATTAATTTGTCTTATATCACATGAACTCATTACGAAGGTATAGTCTTCTGATGATCCGGTTCGGAGAGTGATGTATTACATTTGGCTTATGTTAAGAAAGATAGAGATAGACCTAAAAATACTTGGTTAGAAAATTTTAGAAACGACCTTATTTTATTAGATTTAAATAATAATTTAACTCTTAACATGACACAATGGAGAAAAAGGATTCATGTAGCCTAAACCACAATAGGATAAAAGCTAGATGCTGTTATTATTTTTGTTGTTGCACATGAACGCATATACAATATTTTATTAAAATATATAACTATATCAATATTATCAAATAAGTATATGGCATGAAAAGATAGAGAATCAATACCAATAATATTATAATTCAAAGAAATAATAAATTGACAAAAGTAGCCAAATTTATCTAAAGAAGAAATAGAATCAAATTCCATCTAAATGATGGTACAACATATGTCTCTCAAATCCAAATAATATTCATTCTTTAAAAACAACCTAAAATAATTGTCACTTCAATGAACCTGTGGAGGGAGGAGATGCTTCTTCAAATAGAAGATGAGATATAAGCAACAAATATATATTTTTTCATTAAATTTATTAGATACCTAATAAAGTATTGTAAATAAAGGACATTAAACTCTAATTTTACTATTTAGTTGAGCTTAAGCTCATTTAGGCATTGGTTGGGACAACTTATTAAATATTTTCATGAAAAGGAAAAAAAACAGCCAATAAAATTCAATTTCAGGCTGATTAAAATGCAATATGTTAAGTTTAGAGACAATCCACAAGAAATTCACAAAACGATCAGATTTATTCGATTATTTATTTCAGATAAAGTACCAGCTTTTCTGCTTTCCTTGTACGCAGAATACAACTAAAAAATAAGCTGTAAAGCTGTTCTGCAACTTATTGGGAGTTCCAATCACTCTTAACTTTCTAACTCCTGGACCTTCCCACAAAAGGAAGTTGACAAAAGTAGTACATTCAGTAGACAAAGTACTATAAAAAGTAGCAATACTAAAAATTTGATGAAGTTCCAGATCCATTAAGCTTTGAACTTTGGTGAAATTTTCTCAACGCTTTCTTTGCAATCATCAAGGACTCTTCTTGCTCTTTCAGCAATGTTAGAGCTGGTAACAGAAGCACTTTCCTTGAAGATTTCTAATGATCTGCCAGCCTTCAGAACAATCTTACCTTGGAGCTCTGCCAAATGCTTCGAACTCTCAGATGCCTTTCGCTTGAGAGCTGAAATTAAAGCAACTATGGTATGAATTATGTTCTTAATCACGATTGAGGATTTGAGTTTTATTTCAGCAGCCATTGCATTGAGTTTCTCGACCAAATTTTCTCCTCTGCTAATTGTTTCATCAACTGGAGATTGCTTCCCAGCAGTAGCCCATGTAATTCCGGTTGTGGCATCTTCTTGCAGGTCTTCATCAACTACCACTTTAATTCCATGCTTTATCCATCTTTCCCTAGCCTCCTCAAGAGCTCTTGCTAGCTCCCGAGCTCTTTTAGCCTCCTCTTCAGCCCATGTCCTAGGAAAAGTAAATTACAAATATTGATCGTCATCACAACTAAACTAGAACTTTGCTGAAACGTCTCTTTACTAAAATATAGATCTCAAACTTATTAAAATGGCAAAATGTCATACAAATCATAAATAATCTAACAAATAGAGTGTAATCAATCATCTAATGAAGTCACTACATCATTAAGAATGGGAATTTGTTGGATTTTCAATACTTGGTTGCATGTTTGGTTTTCTATATGGCAGGGTTGGAAACATGCCTAAACGAAAGCACAAAATGATAAAATCAACAAAACTGCCAGAGGCAATGCAGCTAAATAAGAACTTGAAGAAGTTAAATGAAAAACATATCGCTGCCTGAATTTGAGTTAGTTTAGGGATAGATACCTAGCCATGGACAATGCCTTCCGCTCAACTTCTAGCTCATATTGCAACTGAACGACTACTTGATTCTCACTTTCTGTTTCTTTTTGAAGTTTGGTTATCCTTTCACGCTCAAAAGATATTTCCACCTTGTTAGTCATAAGCTCTTGTAACTGCTCTTGTACTTCACACCTCAGTCTTGAGAGAACTTCCATTTCAGATTTCACAGCAGCCTGCCCTCTAAGGATAGCATTGTTTTCTTCTTCTCTTTCAGTTCTTATTCTTTCCAATTTCAGTCTTGCTTCCTCGGCCAGTTTTTCCAAAGCATTTATCTTCTCCCTTTCCTTTGCAAGCTCTTGCTCAAAACTAGCATTGAGATCTTTCTCAACTTGCGCAACTAGAGCAGTATGTGCATTTACAGCGGTTTCTGCCAATGATTCAGCTTCGATGCGTGCAAGTTCCTCACCGACAATCTCAGCAGCTTCACCAGTGGCAAGAGCGATGGCAGCTTGAGCCTTTGTAACAGGTTTGTTGGGCTGAAATAATCTGGTATAACCTATGAGTTTGTATTGTTGTAAGAAAAGGGAAGTAAGAATAGCATCCTTATGTACTCTACTACTGTCAAGCGGAAAATAATAGTATAGAAGTAATACCAAAAGCAAGGGAAATGATGCCCTGTTCCCCTGAAGATAAGTCTGCTAGCAGTGCAGGCCATGCGCCTGAGTCTATTTTCTCAATGTCTATAAAACCAGATGTCTGGTAGAGAAGCTGTTATAAAGAATGATATGTTTAAAAGAGTACCAGAACATGAATTGAACCAAACTATAAAGAAGGTTGATGAGTTGGAAATAAAGCATTTCCAATTACATTTTTGTCAACCTCTGGAAGCTGTTTTCTCTCTAAGGCCATCTTCCAGCTCACAAGATCTTGACGTGAAAGAAGACTGGAAAACAAAAAGTCAGCTACAAACAAATGAAATATTCTTTTGAACTAAATAATAAATATGTTAATTTAATAACACCTTTCAGGAGAAAAGAGAAGCGGCTCTTGACTCTGGGTGGAAGAGCCACTCGTATCAGAAAGTGAAAGCTTGCTGAATATTATTCCAGCCTCCGCTAAGCCTTTGGCATGAATTGTGACAAGGAAACAAATTGGTCATCAAACCATCAGATAAAACAGGAGTGTCTAACTTTGATTTGAATTCCTTATATCAATCCAATTAATCTATATCAGAAAATAACAAATTTTTCACCTTGAATACAGGAGAAATCTGGGTCTTCGGGAGTGATATCATCAAAAGCAAGCTCAGTAACGTTCTCTATATACATTGCCGGATACAATTTCGAAGTTGTATTCCTACGTAGGTTATCATAAGTTAAAAGCTTTGGCAACAAACATAATATTCTATTCTCATGTAGCATGCCTTAATGACATAAAAATTAAGGCCTCGTTTGGTTGGCCGCAAGTTCTCCATTTCCGACTTCAATTGGTGAAAAAATTATTATTTTACTGTTTGTTTACGTGACTTTTTCAAAACACTTTCTGCTACACCTCCGTATTTTTGCCGATCTGGAAAGAAAAAAAATTATGCTTCTCCGTTGTAATACCTCCGTTTAAGAACGAAAAAAATGTGGCAATATCTCCGTTTAAGAACGAAAAAATGTGGGGGAACCAAACGAGGCCTAAGTGGGCTAAAAGATTCAAACTGCGCAATATAAAAGAGGAACATTTTCACGAAATCAAATATTAGTCTATTGCATAAGCACCTGGAGAGGGCACTGCTTGCAAAAACCAACCAACGAGCATACTCCCTGCGGGTGCATAGATCTCCAGGTTGAACACTAGCCTCAATCACCTAGTTATGAAGTTGGTATCATGAGATAATATGATCGAAGTTTTTATGTCATGACTCAACCTCACCTTACACTGTTATTAAGCAATCGAAGTGAAAGAAAACTGCAATATTAAAATGCCATTAACTTATTATACAGATTAAGGCAAATTATCCAAATAACTACAAATATTAAATGACTGGATGACAACAAAAGCATGGTTCCTCTGCCAATATGAATTGGTTGGACTTGATTTTAAATCTGTTTCTATTCACACATGACAAATTCAACCTTAAATAGGATTTGATATTGAAAAAACAGTTTTTTTGGAAAAAATCTCACAGAACTAACATTAATATTAACATATTCTCCATGAAATTATTATCGTGGCAAATTGTGCGTATATAGTACAAAGAGCAGGAAGACATCCCTAGAAGTGAATTTTATCTGTTTATACCCCCGAAGCTATAGCTTTTACCAAAGAATAGAAAAAATAAAAGATAGGGTGAAATAAATTAAGGTACCTTCAGAACTTGCAAGGCTGCGAAAGCCTGACTCTGAACCTGATCAACTACTGCAGGAACAAGAACCTTTCCTAGAGGCACCTGCAATGCTGAAGACACGAGAGATGGAGCAGGTACACCAGTAAAAAGGAATGACTTCTGAGGAAGTATTGACTCAAATGTTGAGTCTTTGTTACTTCGATTATAGATGCTAATATTAGGTTCATTTTCAGTGTGATTAGCATATACTGGAACAGAATATGTTATAGAGGTAGCTTCCTCTAATTTAAACCCTTCTTCAATATTGATTGAGTCAGCAGGAAAAACTAGGGCTTCATTTTGACCAAGATCTGAACTAGAGCCAACGCCAGATGAAACAGTATTAATTGAAGAATATTCAACTCGCCCTGATGTAACACCTTCAGGGGAAAGCTGCAGCAAACCATTATCAAGAAAATCATCTCCCTTTGAAACAAAATCTACATTTTCTATTACACCATCAGGGCTGAACTCAGTGTCAATGGAATTACTTGACTCTTGAATTGTACCACTTAAACTCAAAGGCTCACCAGGTGAGCCTTCATATTCACTCAAAATATCCAAGGGATCATTGGACTTGACAATATCTTCAAGGCTTGGATTTCCCTGCTCAATGGCATAATCCGTTGAAAAAGTGTTAAAGGATAACGAGTCAAAATCATTGGTGATTTGAAGATTCTCATTATGGCTGACAGTGGAACCAGATGAACCAGAAAATACAATACTCTGTGACTCCATAGTATTCAGATCATTAGGGGTTAAATCAGTTGCATTGTTTGCATAAAATTCAGGTAGGAAGGGATTAGAATCTGCAGGTACAGAAATATCATCAACAACAGTTTCAATATGCAGGTCATCTCCACCTGAAGCTTGATTAAATCTATCCACAGATCCAATCCCATCATCATTCAAATCAAGGATTTCAGCTGATGGAACCACCAATTGATTAATAATATCATGTTTATCCTCAGTAATATCAGAATTTTCTAGTGGAGGAAAAGGGTCCTTGTTTATACCTGTCACAGAATCAGGATTGTGGTCATTTATCCTGGTCTCTTTGTCAGATGATATTGCACTAGTCTCATTTCCATCCTGAACAATTTCTGAACTCTGATCATCAGAAGTCAACAGAACTTCTTGCTCAGTTGTTAAGGGTTTCATCTGTTTGTTGACTCCTGAGCCAAAGATTAACAAGCTATTTAAGAAAATAAGTTAGTTGCTTGAGATGAAGAACGTAGAGGGCAACTCATAACCTAGTAAACTACATAAATCATATTTCCCTTGAAAGCAATCCAAATTATATCAGCATTAGCTTCTTAAATGCCAAAAATATTATCCATACCAAAAGTATTTCTGCTGTTTTTGCTGCGGAGGGACAACGTTGCAAAGGTAAGCCCTCCAAAAAGAAAGAGTCCAGCAAGCCCTGCTCCCAGCATCCCTGAAAGAAAACTACTAGAGAAGTGTCATTAGTACTCCAAACATTTAAATTAACTAAAAATAAAGGACTTTGGAACATTTCTAAAAGAATTTACTGTTTAGAGATAACATTCTGGTATCTGGCGTGTTGGTATCAATTATTTCATTAGAATCTTGCCATACGGGATTCCAGAACATATTATCAATACGGGATGCTTTCGAAGCTATTTGAAGTTTATTATCAAAAATAAACATCAAATCAAAATTTAATTGTGGGTTTTCAGTTAGAGGTCCAGATATCATGAATCATGAAAGTCACATATGTTACTCAGAATCAACAAACCATACCTTTAAAAAAGGTATAATAACAATAAGAAATTTGAAAATACAACAACAACAAGAAGCCATCTAACAAAAAAGATATCATTTTTAATACATTCTAACCAAGCATTTTTAGATCTATCTCTACTCTTCTTAATATAGGTCAAATCTACTACATATACTCTCCTAACCAGGTCCTCCGAAGGCCAACATTTTATGCAACCAAACCATCTCTCTAATCTTATCTATCTACTACTAGAAGCCTAGAACTACTACAACCTTTACACGTATATACTCATTTCGCATTTTGTCTCTAAGTATAAAGTCACTCATCCACCTGAGCATCCCCATCTTTATAACACTTAATTTTATGCTTCTCTTTTAATAGCCAACACTCTGCGCCATAAAGCATTACAAGTCTCACCACCATCTTATAAAAAATTTTCCCTTAAGTTTGAGGAATACTTTTCTATCACACAACAAGTCCAATGCATTCCACCACTTCAACCATCCAACTTGAGTTCTACTAATAATATCCCCATCTATATCCCCATTGCTTTGAACAAAAGACTTGATATACATAACATGTGCACTTTTTTTTAATGACTTGATCATCCGATATCACAATCCCACCACCAGATCTATTACTATTAAAATTACCCTCAATGTATACGGTTTTAGATCTATTCAAGAGAACTTTTAGAATTCAAAATTGACATCCATAATTCAAGTTTTTCATCAACTCCCTCTCTAGTCTTATTAATAAGAAGAATATTATCAGCAAGAAGCATAAACGAAGGTAGATCCTCTTGCAATTGCCTAGTAAGAACATCCATGACTAAAGCAAAACAATAAACTAACATATGAACAATAAACTAACATATACAAATACTTAGTCAAAATACTTTGCGTTTGAGCACAAATAATAACTCCTATAAACATATCATTAATGAGTGGGATATAAGCATTATTTACTTTTTTTTAGAACTCTTTAGAGCACTTCTCTTAGAATTTTATCATATGCTTTCTTTAGATCAATAAATATCATATGGAGATCCTCGTTACTCTTTCTATACTTTTATATCAAACCTCTCAGCAAATATATAACTTCCATAGTAGACCTAACTAGCATGAATCCAAACTAATTTTAAGAAACATTAGTATCACGTTGTAAGCTATGCTCAATTATTCTCTCCCATAATTTTAATGTATGGCACATTAACTTAATTCCACCATAATTGTACACTCTTGCCATTACATTTATTCTTAAAAATAGGAACCAACACAAGCCTCTACTGATCTGGCATCTTTTTAGTCTTCAAGATAATATTAAAAAAATTTAGCAAGCTAAGAAATTCGTTGATCTTCTACTACACTTCCGCTTTTCCACACATTAGCTTTTTAAAGCCTCTCCAACATCAATTTTACTAATAAGATGATAAAAACAATAGTCTCTATTTTCATTTAGGGTGTTAAGGTCACAATTCATCATATTTTGAAAACTTTTATTTAAAAGTTTATCAAAATATCTCATCCATCTATGTTGAATATCATCTTCTATGAAAATTTGAAATATAATATAATTATTCAATTAAGAAAAAGGAGAATTCTAGGGACATGCTCATCTTGGCCCAAAACCTCACCTTATAAGGAACATCTAGTGAATTTATTTGCTCGGGCACCTAAGGCTTCATTGCTCTACCCCAAAAATATTGAGCAACTGATAGATAACTAAATCCTAGAAGTATAAGCACAACATGGAACCGGACTAATATAAAAATTGTTGTCTAACAAATAGTAGAAAAAAAACTATCAAAAGAGAAAAAATATCTGCGACATAAATAATATGGTAAAACCTCACAGAATGAACTAAGGCAAAAGTATTATAAGAAAATTCGGGCGCATATCAGTTCAAACTACAAAAGGTAGCACTTTTCTCTAATAATTCATGGATCATAAACAATATGTTTGATTCCTCAAGCTCCTTGCTACCGTTTCTAAAAGCCCTTAAGCTTCAATATAATAAAAGCTATATAATATAAAAACCCATTACTCAAAGGGTACGCCAACATCCATCCACTATATGTCACAACCCTTTACTCATAGCCATTACTTTGATATAGGCCATCCACATCAAAGGTCTCTAGCTATATAAAGTACCTATTTTCCTATAAATAGACTAGCTAGCTATAGCACGAAGTAATAACATAGTTTATCAATGGAATGAATAAAGAATAGCTTTTTCCAGCACATTATTCTATATTCCCTCTTTTTTCTCAAGTCATTTAAAGCTTTACTTTATTGGTGTTAGAAATTTTACCCAATAGCCCCCTTCCCTCAACTACTTTTTTATCTTTCCAACATGAACCCATCTAATGAGTCGATCACACACAACTAGCATGAAGAAACCACAACTCCTCTCCAAATGGTTAACACCCCCATTCCTCTTTAACTCAAATTCCAAATCTCCAACATTAAGAATATCTGCAACCTTTAACTCTAAACTCACCCCAAAAAATCACCAAACCTGGATATAAAGATTATCAATGAAATCAATTAAGAATAGGTTCACCTATTCACTGTTCGGTGTTGCTTCTTCCTCCCAAGTCCTTTGCAGTTTTATTTTCTCAATACACTAAACGCCAAACCCACGAATACATGTTTTTCTGTCTTTCTTGCATGGGACGAAGTATATTCTTGTTCAAAACACCAATTTTAGCATTTCAAGCTTTAATCACAATCATCATTATAGAGAAAAGTGCCAAGCAAAAAGCGAACCATATCAAGCAAATGCTTTTATGATTAACTGTCAACACCTATTCAGTATCTCCAGACCTCTCTTTAAAATTGCGCAATAAGAGGCGCGCCTCTGCGCAATTTGACCCAAAACCGCTTCGAGGCTTACGCAATTCCTCTCCTGGCAGAGGCGTACGCCTCACTTGAACTGAGACGCGCCTCAGAGGCGCAATTGCGCAATTCTAGCTGATGCGTACGCCTCAATTATATGCTCGGTACCGCTCAGTATATGCTCGGTATAGCTAGGTATTTGCTCGGTACTGCTAGGTACATGCTCGGTACCGCTTAGTATATGCTCGGTACAGCTAGGTATTTGCTCGGTACTGCTATGTACATGCTCGGTACTGCTCAGTACCGCTAGGTACATGCTCGGTACTGCTAAGGAACATGCTCGGTACCACTCGGTATCTTCCCATAAAAACAACTTACGAACTTCAAAAACAAATAGAACTTCAAAATTACTCTTACAATAAAATTTTGTTCCGGGGGCGTTGCCCCCGGAAACCCCCACAGGGGCGTTGACCCCGTCGAACCCCGCTAGGGGGTAGCGCCCCCTTGGACCCCCGACAGTCCGGCATATTGTTCTATTCATCATCTTTAGTAATAGTTGTTAGTGTTAGTCTACTTGTTCATGAGTGCATGCTTTGATTGGAAGACATTGGACTCTATAGGAGAGGAGGAAGGGGTGAGAAGATTCCCTTGAAGACTCATTTAGTGATGGGACATGATTGGATTATATATGTTCTTTCTTAATTGTACTTTGGAAGTTTTGATAGACTAATATTTTGTGGTTTTGTACTTTAGGACATGATTTTATTGCATTTATTTTCTTACTTTCCCCTAATTTTAATTGTCATTTAGATGTTTTTATTGTAGGATAGAATCTTACTATTTTTACTTGCTAAAACCCTTAAATTCTCATTTACGCAATTCTTCGTCGGTGAGGCTTACGCCTCGCCTCACGGACGAAAAACGCCTCGAGGCTTATTTACGCAATTTTAAACCTTGCTCGAGACTATGTTCCCAATGACACCAGTAAAAGTCATTGAATCAAAACCAGCCAATACAGTTAATAACTTTAAACAAATATCAAAAGGCTCAATTTGACGAACTGAAACAGAAAAAGTAACACTCACCTCCACGCCCTCCCTTTTCCTGAGAATTCCCCCCGCCCTCGCTCTCCAATCCAGACCATCCGGCAAATGTCTCAGGCAACTTGTTGATGATGCTCCATGATTGTCCTTCCCTATCTTCATTTGTGCTCCCTCGGGAAGCAGAGGCAAGAACAATCCGGGGTCGGTATAAACGGAATCGGATCCGACGAAGGACGGAAGACGATTCATGGCCCCGACGGATGGATCGCACCTGTAGCGAGCCAGGAAACAAGGAGTTGCCCAGTGACGCCATTTCTTCTATGGAGGAGAGCTTTGTTGCAAAGTGGCCCAGGAATTCTAGGGTTTTTTGTTTTTAAGTAAGACAGGAAGATCGTGGAAGAAATCTGAAGACAACGATTGAAGTGTCTTATTACCTTGGTACGTCCGTCCGGGATAAGCCTAATTGCCTATATCAATGCAGGTCGGGTTTTGGGTGAGGTTGGACTTTTTTTTTTTTTAAGAGACGGGCATCTATTTGTTATGGAACAATTATTACGTCCTTTGACATGATGTAGAGCTACGTTCGGCCGTCAATAACATATTGCCATGTGCTTTTATTCTTTACAGTGCGTCCCAATGACTTCACCTAGACCGGAACCCGGGAATGCTATGTTCGCGATTTTCTCGGAATTGCTCGGTATTTGCTCGGTATTGCTTTGCAAAAACGAGAAATACCGCTCTGTGAAAACCAATACCATGCAAATACCGAGTTGTATCGAGTTTTTCTACAACTCGGTACAACTCAGTACAACTCGGTATTTGCTAGGGATTTGCTCGATATTGCTAGGGATTTGCTCAAGATTGCTAGGGATTTGCTCGGTATTGCTAGAAAAAACTCGGTACAACTCGGTATTTGCTCGGTATTGCTCGATATTGGTTATTGCCGAGCAAAATCGACCAATACCTAGCAATACCGAGCAATCTTGGGTCTGTTCCAGGTCGGGTTGTCGAAGCGTGCGATAAATAATGAAAACGCGTGGCGCGATTCTACTGGCGGTTGAACGTAGAGTTGCGTACGTTCACCGGACCAAATAAAAGTTCATCTGTTATCACCCTGAAAGATGCATGACGGCATAATTAATCATGAGGTGGGCCTATCAATAACCAGCCTCACAGGTGCAGTATCATACAGTTATTCTCCCCACTTGAGAAGTCGCATTGCATGAGAGATGAATCGAAAATTGGTTGGGAGTTTTCAATCACGCTTGACCACCAACTCAATTAAGCCCGATGGGGTCCTAGGTTGTTTTTAGGTCGTAGTTAAATTGGATGTATTTTAACTAGATACATTACAAAGAAGTGTAGTTTAAGGTTTTTCTTTTTTAGCATAGTTGAAGTTTAATTGAGAAAAAGGGTGTGATTAAGTAAAAAATTAAAAAATAAAAATAAAAATGTCAAATATTTTAACATTTTCTTAAAAAATGTAAAATATTTTCACATTTTACACATGAAACGTAAAATATTTTGGCATTTTACACATGAAACATAAAATATTTTTGCATTTTTCTAAGAAAACGTGAAAATATTTGATATTTTTATAATTCAAAATTTTATTTCGTTAATTATTTAATTAAAACTTTTGTTGCAACATAACGGTGAGTTAAAAAAATTAAAAATAAGCAAAGACACTCCGATATATTAAGTCGGCTATGATTATAGCAAGACAGGCAACTTGCTACAGCAAATTTTTTTTAAAAAAAAAATCATGTTCTATACATATTTTAGCATCATTTTGGAAATATTTTGTCTTTGGAAGTAGTTCAAATTTCGAAGAAAATTTTAGAAGGAAATTGCATTGCCAAGCTCAGCTTGAAGATCATAATGATGGTTTTAAGAGGATGTCATGCCACTATAAACCCTTCGATAAGATAGAATCCATTAAAATGTGGAAGATAATGCCACATTACCAAACGCTGATAGTGGTTCTTTGTTTGAATATAAACTAGCATATTTCTTCAGATATGATGTATTTGTGCCTTTGGTATCTAACGAGTGTCCTGAGCTCCATTGTAATTTTGAGATTTGTATTTGCTCAAGTGTAATGATATTGCTGACAATCAAGCAAACATTTGATTTTGATACCTTGAAGAGTATTGTAGATAAGAAAGAGTAGAGCAAAGAAGATACAGTAGATGGAGAGATATATTTTACTAGTAATCGTAATACTCTGGATGTGATTACATAGTGTATTTATACACTAGCTTCTAACGAACATGTACAAAGTTTAGCAGAGGGAATCAGCAACAGCAGCTTGGCATGTGAAGCATTGAGAGTGCCCATATGTACTATTATTTCTTGCTCTTGCATGCCCCTTCAAACTGATGGAGTGATGGCTGCAGTTAGTTTGTTGGCTAAAGCCTTAAACCGAGGGATTGATAAGGATTTGGGAAACATATCAGCGAGCTGATCTCTCGTAGCTATGTGGTGCACTATAATTTATTTAGTATGGATACAATCGCGAATGAAGTGACAGTCGACTTCTATATGTTTGGTGCGTACATGGAACACCGGGTTGTTGGTGAGGGTGATTACAGACATGTTATCACAGAATAACATGGTTAGTTTGGTAATGGGGATGTAAAATTAACTAGGAGTCTTCGAAGCCATATAATTTTTGAAGCTGTTGTTGCCAATGACTGATATTCGGCCACAATGGAGGAGCACGCTATTGAGGTTGCTTCTTCACTTGCTAGGATATCAATGGCTTGCCTAAGAAATTACAATTGTCATGACCCAACCCGACCGGGACGGATCCCGCTAGCATCGGGTCGTGATCCAAACTCAAACTAACTGAACTGATTCCAAGATCTGGCTTTGGAATTTGTTTCAGAACTTTCTTCCAAACATTTACGCACAGAAACAGACACACAGAGCTACTATAAACATCAAATACAGCGGAACAGATCATCTATCTTTTTCTTTCTCAAAAGAATCATATACAAATACAGCTCATGGCTTTCAGACAGAAAGAAAAACAGAACAGAAAAGCCATGACTGTTCAAAAGATCAAAAGTACAAAATACTTATAATAGATCAGACTCTGAACTCCTACTCCAAGACTTCCTTCCCTTTCCCAGAACCTAAAAACCATGTAGAAAATAAGGATGAGCTACAACAGCTCAGCAAGACATCAAACCTCCAATCAGAATCCTCAGAATCCACATCAAACACATCAGACAAAATCCGTACAGAAATCAGATCAACAGAATCGTATATCGAATCATCAAACACATCAGACAAAATTCGTACAGAAATCAGATCAACAGAATCGTATATCGAATCAGAACATAATA
Organism: Dendrobium catenatum; assembly: GCF_001605985.2. Lineage (NCBI taxonomy): Eukaryota > Viridiplantae > Streptophyta > Magnoliopsida > Asparagales > Orchidaceae > Dendrobium > Dendrobium catenatum. The sequence continues at coordinate 1,472,672 of NW_021319004.1, read as the reverse complement.
GAAATCACAGAAATCATAATCAGAATAGAATCATACAGATCAGATCAAATCAGAACAGAACAGAATCGTATCAGAATCAGATCAAATCAGAACAGAACAGAACAGTATCAGAATCAGATCAAATCAGAACAGAACAGAATCGTACAGATCAAATCAAATCAGAACAGAACATAATCATATCAGAATCATACGGAAATCAGAAATCATATCCATTACCTATAACAGATCAGACTCTGAACTCCTACTCCAAGACTTCCTTCCCTTTCCCAGAACCTAAAAATCACGCAGAAAATAAGGATGAGCTACAACAACTCAGCAAGATATCAAACCTCTAATCAGAATCCTCAGAATCCACATCAGATAAAATCCGTACAGAAATCAGATCAACAGAATCATATATCGAATTAGAATAGAATAGAAATCACAGAAATCATAATCAGAATAGAATCATACAGATCAGATCAAATCAGAACATAATATAATCGTATCAGAATCAGATCAAATCAGAACAGAACAGAACAGAACCATATCAAAATCAGATCAAATCAGAACAGAACAGAATCGTACAGATCAGATCAAATCAGAATAGAACAGAATCATATCAGAATTATACGGAAATCAAAAATCATATCCATTCAGAACATATCAAAAGTCAGAACAGATTCCCTGACCCTGACAGAATCTCAACGGATTCTGGCCCCTTGTACCTCCCTTCCCAGACACTGACAGAATCTCTCGGATTCTGACCCCTTATGTCTCCCTTTGTGCTCATGGCACCAGAACAGATGTGCTTATAGCACCAGAACAGAACTTATCATCGGATCTGGAAAAGAACTTATTTTCAGATTTCAGAGCTCATTTCAGATTTTCTCTGACACAGACAGGATCTCACAGGATCCTGACCCCTTATAACTCCCTTTTCATAGCACACAATCATATCATGTCATTTCAAAACAAATCCGGACAATTTCAAAAATCGTACGAAAATCCAGCGGCATAACGGCAGTATACGGAATTTTCACAAAATTCACAGATTCAAAAATTTACCAAATTACCAGAGAACATTCACAACAACATTATAAGACTTTTATTCTACTGCCCAGATAATTTCAGACATCATCAGAAATTACAGTCAAAAGAAAACACCACCGAATCAAAACTATCCGGTCAAAATTCTCCATAAAATAATCAAAATGTGCGCACTCGGCACCTCAGAAACATACCAAAAGTTACGCGATAAAAACTGGACCAATCAAAAAATACGGACGAAATTCGCTAACGAAAACGAAATCCGGACAGAAAAAACGTTCAAACTTCACCGTTCTGAAAATTAAGAAAGGCGGAATGTGCCTTACCTTACGTACACCAATTTCTTGAACTACTGCAACGGACGAAAACGGACGGGAGTCGCCCAAAAATCACTTTTCCTTCTTTTTCCTTCGTTTTTCTCTCTCCTGGGCTTTTCTCTCTCTTCAAAATATCTCATTTCTATATATATCCAGACTGATCGTCCCGGACGATCGCAACTTCGTCCCGGGACGAAGTGGCTCTGGACGAATTTCGTCCAGACGAATTTAATTATCGTCCCTGGACGACTAGGCTCTGTAACATTTTCGTCCAGACGATTTAAATTTCGTCCAGACGAACCATGCAGCCAAACATGTTTTCCTGCACAACCTATACCGATCGTTCCGGACGAACCTGGGAGCAAAATGGCCTTTACAGCAATAACCCGAGATGGATTTGTGGTCATGATAATTGCCAGCCCACTCTGAATCGGCGTAGCTCTGTAGAGTGAGGGCGTCCATGGACAATGGTAATCCGTAAGAAATGGTATCGTGAATGTATTGTAGCAGTCATTTGAGTATGTCAAAGTGGCACATGATAGGTTTGTGCATGTGTTGGCACAACTGTTGACCAGCGAATGTTATATCCGGTCTAGTGAGGGTGAGGTATTAATGGAGAGAGCCGGCGAGGTGTCGATACAATTGTGGATTGGAGAATGGAGATGTGTTGAGATTAGTTGGTGGGGGCTTGATAGAACTGGGAGTCGTAGCCAACTTAATATTTTGCATACCTGTTCTATGCAAAATTTTTTGGGCATAATGTGTTTGTGTGAGTTGCACTCATTGAGGGGAAGCGATAACCTGAATGCGTAGAAAACAAGACAGAGATCCAAAGTTTCTCATGGAAAATTGGGACTTTAGTTTGTGGAGAAGACCTTGTATGGTGGATTGATCATTGTCGATGAGTAGAATATCGTTGACGTAAATGAGGATGTACAGAAGCAAGGAGCCAGATTGGTATGTTAAAAGTGACGGATCGGCATTGTTAAATTTGAAACCAAAATTTTGTAGTTGCGTGGAAAGAGTTTCATATCATTTCCACGGAGATTGTTTTAGTCCGTATATAGCTTTCCTCAGTTTGCAGACATAGGTTGGATGGATTTGATCGATGAAGCCAGGCAGCTGCTGCATATGACCAATTCCTGAAGATGACCATGGAGAAATGCTTTGTAGACATCTAGTTGGATGATAGGCCATTTGTGATGCAAGACAGTCAGAATGAAGACTCGAATAGATGGCATTTTAGCCATGAGACTAAAGTTTTCATGATAATCGAGACTTGTTCCTGATTAAATCCTTGGGCAATTAGACGATCCTTGTATCTTGCAATGGACCCATTTGAATTCAGTTTGGTACTGTATGTCAAACGACAATCGAGTGTGTTTTACTCTGGCAATGGAGGAACCAGCTCCCAAGTACCCTACTGTTGTAAAGCTTGAAATTCTTGAGACATTGCTTGCCGCGAGTGTTCGTGCTTGGAGGCCTGTTAATTTGTAGTGGGATAAGTAGGGAAAAGTGGATGGGCTAAATTGAAGATTTGCCTCTGCTTGGTAATGCCACTCTTGAGATGAGTTTGCATATGGTGGGAGGGAAGTGGAATGTTTCGCATTATGTGGCTTGGATGAGGGAAGGTGGGTTGAGGGGGGTAATCATTGGCTGATGTGGGTGATGGGTTGGAGTGTGCTACGGTTGTTGACTGTTGTTGTGAATAAGATTGTGATGTGGCTTGGGTTAGATAAATGGATAACAAGAGGGTTGAAGTGGGAATTAATAAAAGTGGCAGTATATTTGTAGAGGTTATCGGTTGAGTGGTTGAGGGGGGGAATTGAGAAAATGGGTATATGGATTCGTTAAAGATGACATGATGAGAGGTGTAGACTTTGTTTATGGTGGGATCAAGGCAGAGATACCCTTTTTGCGAGAAGGCATAGCCTATGAAAGCACACGGATGGGAGAGAGGAGAAAGTTTGTTTGGGCTATAAGGTTAAAGCCAATCATAGAATAGACATTCAAACTCTTTGAGATGAACATATGCTAGTGAGATTTCATAGAGACGGCCATAGGGAGAGACATTTTGAGTAGATTGGGAAGGAAGTCTATTAATTAGGTGGATAGTGGCATTGAGTGATTCGACCCATAGATAATGTGGTAGGTGGGCTTCTATGAGGAGGAGTGAAGAGTTTTCACAATGTGGCAATGTTTGCACTCAGGAACACCAATTTTAGAGGGTGTGTACGGTCTAATATATTGGTAAATGATGCCGGAGTTAGTTAGGAATGAGGTGAACAACTTGCTGGTGAATTTGTCAACGTCATCGGTGTGAAGTATTTTGATGTTGGTATTATATTTTTAAAGGCAAGAAACTTGTGAATGAAGTCAGATTTCTGAAGCAGTGGATATACCCAAGTAAATTTGCTATAATCATAAATAAATGAAACATAAAAATGAAATCCATTATTTGAAGGAGTAAGGAATGGACCCCAAACATCCGAGTGAATTAGAGCAAATTTTGTATTACAATGTGAATTATATTTGATAAAGGGAGGTGGCTTTTATCTAACCGACAAGCATTATAGAAGAGAGAAGTAGAAGAAATTCTAATAGCATGAACATTTTTAGCAAGGTAGGAAAAGATGCCAGACGACAGGTGGCTGAATCGTCTATGCCAGAGGTCCGGTACTGCCTGGATGGAGATGATAGCAAGGTGGTTTGAAGATGTTGTCGGTGGAATGCTGAGTGGATAAAGCCCGTTAATACATGGACCCTGAAGAAGAAGGTGTCGATTCGTCCAATCCTTATTAACGACATAGCCATGAGAGGAGAAAGAGACATCACAGTTAATGTCGGAGGTGAGTCTATGAACATATATTATATTGAAGGAAAGATTTGGAATATGATTGTGTTAAGAAAGGTAGAGACTAATGGTTGAGGTTGGAAGTAAGTCTTTACCGGTGTTTTGAATATGTAGTTGATGTATGTTGCATAGTGTGACTTGGTTAGAACCAGTGTACATATGAGGTGTTTGAAGAAATGCTGAATTGAATGTAAGGTGAGATGAGGCACCATTGCCCAAGAACCATTCTGATGCAGGGGGAGAATCGGTAGGAGTGAAGAGGGCATATTGCAATGGTTTAATGGTGTATTGTGAATCATGATTGAACCAAAAACGAATGGTGTAGTGCCCTTGTTTACAACATATTTGGAATGTAATGCTTGGACATGGGGATGTTCCTCCACGGGGCAGAGGGAGTGGGGAATGAAGAAGGTTTGGATGATACTGTGGGGCAACAATTTTGGTGATTGAAGCGACCATGTCCTCATCCTCTTGGTGCAGCTAGAGCTAATGTATTTCCAGATAATTGGAGGGAGCTGAGCTCTTTGGAACCTTCATGAGCCAAGTTTAGCTCTTCACTACATAAGAGAGTGTATAAATCGTCTAGAGTTAATGGTTGTAAATTGGTCCTTATTGTAGTCTTGAACGCCTGATAGTTGGCAGGTAACCTATTCAATGTGTAATGAATGATATCTTCCATATCTAAATGGGTTCCGGCTGTTGCTAGTGAATCTACTTTAGATTTAATTTGCAGAAGATATTGTGCCATCAACTGATCCTTCATGGAGAGATGTTGAAGCTCATTTTTGAGCTGTATGATTCTGGATCGAGTAGAGGATTGGAGCCATTTACTAATCGTTGTGCATACGTCTGTGCAGTGATCTAGAGACAGAACGTAAGGTAGAAGAGTTGGGGAAATCACCGAGTAGAGTGTAGCGGCGAGATTATAGTCAATCAAAACCCATGTATTGTGGTGGGGATTTGCCGTAGGTAAGCTGGCGGTGTTCATCGTGTACTTGATTAGACAGACACAGGATCTGTCCAAGAAGCCCTCCAAACCGTTGACCCGAAAGGGTTTGATGATTTGTGATTTTCGGGTATGGTAATTTTCGGCTGTGGGAAGAGTAACGATGAAGTTTTTTACGTTGGACATCAAAAACTTGAGCTGGTAAGGGGTAATGGTGTTATCCAAGCGGAGACCTGGATTGGCCGCGGTGGCTGATTGAATGGTCGGAGAATCACTGGAAGGATTCATTGTAGCAGAAAAAGAAAAGATGTCAAGGACAAATTAATCTGCTATGACACCATGATAACCTGAAGAATATTGTAAATAAGAAAAAGTAAAGAAAAGAAGGTACAGTAGATGGAGAGATAAATTTTACTATTAACCGTATACCCTGGCTATGATTACATAGTGTATTTATACAATAACTTCTAACAAACCTGTACTAAGTTGGTTAAAGGGAATCATTGACAGCAACTTGGCATATGACAGATCGAGAGTGCCCATGTGTACCATTATTGTTTGCTCCTACATATTTATGACATCCACATTTGAGGAATATTTGATATTTCATATAATAAAAGGTTCTTTTCAATTTAGAGCTACATAATCAACTCTATAAAGAGTCATATACAACATCCATCAATCGATTCCATCTAATTATGACGTTTAATCTTTTCTTTTAAAGAAAATTTAATTTCAAATAGTGAATTTAAAAAGCTTCTCATTAATCTTGTTAAAGAAAGCGACAAAGCTATGTTTCAACTGAAATAATCTTTATGTGAAAATCCACCTAATTTATGATAAGTAAGAACGATAAATTTAGAACATGAATTTTTTTCGTGGTATACTAGTTAAAGTTCTTTAAATTTTAATAATTTCCCTTAGATTTCTAAAATAGTTTAATTAAAAAAAATATTTTAGTGCAGCAAGTCGCCCATTAATAGTTGACTCAACATATCTAAGTCAACAGTAAGTCCCCGTTTAATAGATTACTTTGCCTTTTTTTATACTTAAGTTTTTAATATGCCTACTTTAAAAATTAGCCCTTTTAAGATCTTATTATTTTAATTTATTTTCTATTTATCATTGCTTTCAAGTTAATATTTTGACTCTCATTTCAAGTCAACGTGGATCTCCAAAACTTTTTAGCATGTCTCCTACAAAGGGAATGTTTATTTTATTATTTTAAATAGTCAATATGATTCCAAATTCAATGTCAAGTAATTATGATAGTAAATGGTAGAAGGGAACTAAGGTGATGATAATTGGTAGTGTTTTTTAAAGAGTATATTTGATATAGAACAATGAATAAAACCAAATTATTCATACTATATGAAAGTTTGAGTTAACTTGCATGAAGAATATATATACATATATAAATAAAGAAAAAATAGTATATACATATGACACAAATATTTTTTATGTGAAAGAAATTAAGAGAAAAAAGCTATCGGGTTTTGTCCAGCTGAAATACATTTCCTAATGTGAGTTTGAAAATACATGGCTTGAACTTCTCCATACTTAAAGAAGGTGTGAGTAAATAAGAAATCCAAATTATTAGAAGTAATCTCAAGGGTATTAAAGGTTAATGATGTCAATGAGAGATAACACTAATGACTTCGGTGAAGGACAACAAGATTTAACTGAAAGCATTGGTGAAGGGCGAAGATGAAATACTTGTTGCAATCCAGGAGTCCGACCTTCCATTTTGATAATTACAAATTATATTATGGATGTTTATTTTATTTTCTTATGCTTTATACATTTTGATAATTACAAATATTATGCATTACTAATATTTATTTTTCTTGAGTCAATATTTATAATAGATGTATATTGTCTTAACAACCGTGCACACATACAAGGGGTATATAATTAAATATTTTTAATTTTTTTTCCAGATTATACTGGATGACTTTGATCATACTGCATGATTAATGCAATCAAAAATTAATTTAAATATTTAATTAAATAAGATTAATTTGTAATGGGCTATGACTAAAAACTCGATAGCTTTTTATGGGCTCAAGTACCGCGATGCTCAACAAGGTTGCACTGTGATGTTATAAAATAAACAAGCACCTCAACTATGTAATGTTTACTCCATTATAGTGTTGGACTGACCTGACACGATTACTAGTTTAACTGGAGCATCTTTTTGCTGAGTTGGCATGACTTTTTATTTTAATAACTACTCTGTTGTGCCACTATAAAAATTAAGTGATGCGGTTTTTTAAATATCAACACTCTAGCGCTCATTTTCCTGAGGCTCCAGTGCTGCAATATTGCTTTTTAGCGTAGCAACATTGTGAGGCACTATGATGTTGACCTTGGCTTCATTGGGGTGCTAATTATTTTTAAAATTCCTAAGAGGTTGTAATGTTTAAAATAAGCATTGGAGTGTCGTAGATTGCCACACTATAATGCTGGATTTGTGGGCGTTGAAGCGCCCCATAGCGTCGCTAAGCTATAAATAATTTTTTTTTGCCTTTTTTCTAAATATTTCCATTACAAATATTACTAAAATAATACTTTTTCACTAAAATTTAACACAATAAATTGTAATACACTTAACAAATTCTTCTTTTCTTCAACTCTTGCTTGTCTTCAACTAATGGTTAAATCACCTATTGATTAACATAATAGTCAAAGTAAAAATTAATAATTTAAAATTATTAAAATATAAGATAATACATCACAGTATAGAAGTAATTTAGAATGATCAAACGTATAATTCTAATTTTAGAGGTCATAAGAATTACCCCAATCAGTCATCATTGTTATTACTTGTATTGAACCTAATCCAATATGAGTGTGTATGTAAGATTGACTTCTAATTTCATGAATGAATAATGTATTTTTTAGGAATTAGTTGTGTTTGTAGTTAAATTAGAAGTTTATTAGTGCACAATCATATGTATTAGTTCATTTATCTTATCATATTTTATTTAAATACTTAGGTTGTTTTGGACTTAAGCTTCAATAGATACCAATTTTGAATGCACTCCTCTCTACTTTTGCTTTTTCATATTTACTTTTGATTTCTCTTATTTCTCACTTTTTGTACTTGTGGAGAACACATTTAATTATTTCGAATATCAGTTTCACTTTCATATTCTTGAAACCTTGATTGATTTAATGTAATGATTTAATAAGGTCACTAATTCCATATTTAAGTTTACTATGATCTTCCTAATTTAAGCTACAAACTTCTTTTCCCTAAACTCAATTACTCATTCTTCAATTCAATCAATAGTCAATGTATTAGTGTATAGTTTCTAAGTTCAAAAATAAGTCAATGACTTAAGTGATCTGTATTAGTTAATTATTAAACTTTTCAAGTTATGAATTATCATACATCTAGGATTTTATTATTATCTAAATTTTACATTATTATTTAATTATCATTTTTATTTTAGCTAAAAAAGCAACCAAAGTGCAAATACTATATAGAGAATAATACTCAAATGTTAAGCATAAAAGAATTTAAATTAAATATAATAACATAGCACATTACAATAGAACAAGTAAAAACTAAATATGAAATAAACATGCATTTTCATTTGAATGATAATAAGCTCAAAGATATTGAATAAAACTATTAAAAATAACATAATATAACTAGTATATGAAACATTATTCTCCTAATCCATTTTCAATCAAAATCCGCAGGATCTATTCTTATCAGATAATAGCATTGGCTCTCATGGCCACAACAAAATTTCACATCACAACATCACGGGACCCCTTCCCCTAAACCAAAAGAAATGAAAAATAAATAAAAGAAAAATATCTACAAGCATAAGAAGCTACAAACAAATCTCTCCACTCTCCCCCTCTCTCTCAAACTTTTATTGGGTGCGGAGTGCGGACGTAGCACTGTGTGTGCAACCAAATAGTTTCGCGCCACGTGGAGCCCACCTTGACCCCATCGATTTGAAGAGCACGTGTGTTCTGTTTACCTGATAACCTGATAACACGAACCACCCGAAATACTTGAAAAAATGCGCGGTACCCATATCTTCGAGAACATCCGAAACATCGCTTCCAATTTAACTTTTTTCGGGCGATTTGCTAGTCTACAGTCCATTCTTCCACAAGGAGAAGTTGCAGATGATTATTCATCTTCCACACGAACGAAGCAACTTCATCTTCTACGCGAAGCATCCTGAGCTTCATCGTGGCAATGGGCAAGGTTTGTTTTTTTTAGTTATATGTAATTTTTGATAATTTTTAGCTTTTAGGGTTTGAATGATGTTGAGAATGCTATTTGCTTGTTAAGTTGTGTGACAGAATGTACCGCTGGGTACCGCTGCGTTATCCGAATGTGTACCCAGTGGTTCCTACCAGGTAACGCTGGGAAATTTCTGTAAGCATTGTAAGTTCCATAAGTTATTCTAGATCCAGGGTTTTTCGTTAGAGTTTAATTTTTATTTTTCCGCTTTCTATGGACTCTCGGTATTGCTCGGTACCGAGCTCTTTTAGATTCTTTTTCTTGGTTCCGCTCGGTATGTTCGGGACCACTCGGTACCGATCGGTACCGCTAGGTACCGATCAGTACCACTAGGTACCAAACGGTATGTAGATGTGCCGGACAGGAATTAAATTTATCCTAATCAATTACAACATATTACGCAGGGATATGTGCCGAAGATTAGCTTCTGTTGCAGAACATCAACCTTTAGAGAAGTTTGTGATCATTTAGTTGAAATATTTGGCAAGAACCTTGTTGAGAGTTTGAAGCAAAATAATCTGCATCACTTTCTTTTTATGCAACGTTTAGTACAGAATGTTCCGTTGGTTTTCAAGTTGTTGTCCTGCTGGGACATTAAGAAACAATGCTTTATCATTAAGGATCAAAAGTTACTATTTACTGTCGATGAAGTAGCTATGATATTAGGCTTACCAAACAGAGGCAACAATTTTAAAATAGGTAGTGCTAGAATAACGGGAAAATCAGCCAATGATATTAGGAAAGAGGTGATTAGTTTAGATGAATCAACTCCAATGCCTGATGTTTTGAAGAAATTCATCATATTTTTATTGTCAAATCTATTTTTTTCTCTGCACAACTATCGAACACTAGCCTCTATCATTAGTGTGGCTCGAAATGTTGACAAATTTTTATCTTATAATTGGCCGGAATCAATCAGAGAATTTCTTGTTGCTGACTTTAATGCCATTTCCAAAAAGATGAAGAAAGGACTGCCACTCGATTACTTGAATGGCTTTGTTCATATTATAATTGTGAGTACAGTAAATTTAAATAGTTTTGTATTAATTGATGATGTTGAAAATTGGTAGATATATTTTAAGTTGATATTCTTATGTATGAGTTCAGATATGATTTTTAGAACATTTTACACTCCACGAATCATTGAATTCGAAATCAAGACCAAGGTATCTCCGTTGGGGATCTGATGTAGTTTATAATGATGCAAATGCTTCTAGTTTATTCGATGGTCTTGAAGCTGTTGATTTATTAACTTCTTTTGATGCAATTACAATTGAGGAGAGGGTTTTATTAGCAAATCCTCCCCCACAGACATCACCTGACAAATCCCCTAACAAAGAAATCATCTTTCACAAACCTCGTGAACAACTTTCTTCACCTTCAACATCACCTACACCCTAGAGTCCTCCAAGACAAAACAGCCCACCCCCAAGCCCAATCAGGCTGCCCCCAAGCCCAATTAGGCCGCCCCAGTCACGACCCGACCCGACGGGGACGGATCCCGCCCGAGCCGGACCACGACAAAACCTTCTTATCCAGGATCTGGCTTTGGAATTTGGTTACTAAACTGAATCTTCCAAATTAATCAACTCAACAGACACACAACCACAGAACAACAGAGCTACTATAAATTAGGCCGCCCCCAAGCCCAATCAACCTAGGTGAACCAACCACTCAAACACCACCTATGTCACATGGTCAGCAGCAGCAACAACCAACTTCCCCACCTGATGGACAACATGAATTCAGAGTAGAATATATGCATAAGGTTTTAGATCAAAATAATTTTTTGAAAAGTAGGTTAATTAGCTTGGAAACAACAATATCTCTGAATGAAAGAAGAATGGAGGCACTTGAACATCATGTTTTTGAGCAGAGGGAGATGAATAAGAGATTGGAATCAATGGAGCAGTTCTTATCTGAGAACTTTCCTTCATTTAACCCCTCCTCGACTGCAGATGTACATGTTCAATCTTCCTCCATGACTATGACTGATGAAATGAAGAAGGTAGTGTGTGCAGAGGTTATTGCTAAATGTCTATTTGAAGACAACGAGCCAATTAAGGATGATGTTGCCAAATCTGAACCATGCAGCTCAGGTATAGCCAAACGGGTGAGACGTCGGGCTAACCGTAAAGCTAAAGAGGTTAAGACACTATACACCAAGGGCCAATATAAGAAGAAGATGTTAAAACAGCTGCTGCTAGGCCCTCCCTAGCAAAGATTAATCTTACAAATGCTCTGATTGAAGTTGAAAGTCAAAAATCACCCGGACCAAAACCAGCTTCTACCAAAATAGATTATCCTGTGCGAGCAATGATAAATGACGAGATGAGGATGTTTATCGACGATTGCCTTGAGAAATATACTGATAAGTAAGTATGTAACATTGATAGTTAGCTGTAAATAATGCTAGTTACCGGCAGGTACCTCTAGGTACTGATCGGTACCGATTGGTACCGCTCGGTACTGGTAGGTATCGATCAGTACCGCTATAAACTGTTCGGTACATATAGTAACACACCTTCTTATATTTTGCAGGTCATATACAATTTATACTGCAGGAAACATTCAGATATTCAGAAGTCAGATTGATGAACTGTTAACAAACCAATATCTCGACAACAGCCACATCGACGCCTTCGCAAGTTTGCTGGCTGAGAAAAATAAACTTTGTCCTGGCCTTTATCAACTATTTATTTATGTTTCTAGTCTGCATTAGGTAATGTTGTTATTTTGCTCACTATAATTGAATATGTTTACAGTTCTCCTTACCCGATTAAACATACAGGAGTCCAAAAAATATGAGATGGAAAGCAAGCAATACATGTCTCACATTAACAAAGATGCAGTTACCGCTTCTAATTTCCTTCTACTACCAATACATGATAATGACCATTGGACTCTTATGGTTGCTTATTTGAAGTAGTCAACTTAGTATTTTTTTGATTCGTTACCTAACCCCATGCATCAGGCTGTGCTTCCACAAGTTGTAAGTCAAGTGTTGTACATTTTAAGTGTGTTGTATACATTCGTATTGTAAATTTTAAGTTTGTTTTATGCATGCGTAGACATAAACAACTTAACTATTACAGATAAATCATTTACACGAGGAAACTCAATGCAGTTTTCATACTGATATCAGATCATGGCAAGTTCAGGTAGCTAAGGGAATTCCAACACAAACAAACGGTTATAACTTTGGAATGTTCATTTGCAAATATATGAAAACTGTTATCCAACCACACTCTGTTAAATAGGAATTACTATTGGACTTGCAAGCTGAAATGCCTAAGTTTAGAGCAGAACTTGCATTCATGTTGTTATGTTCCATGCTTAAACGATAGTAGGACTACAATTGTAAATTGTAAATAGATTACAAAACGTTCTAATTTGGTAAATATGTAACTATATTTTTAAAAGTTTTACTTCTTAACCAAACAGCGAATACGTTGTTGGAGTTGAGTTTGTGTAGGACAACATCCAAATTCTGTCATAAGCTCAAATTGTAAATCTTGCCAATCTTTGATATCCAAAAACATCGTCCTCTTGCGCCCATAAACACGTTCATTTAATAATTACTTATACAAATCAACTAAAAAACTTTCTTCAGCTAGATCCCACGGGTGGTAAAGAATTACATTATCAACATCAGTAGCTTGTCTGACCACATAATCAGAGCTTGTTAAATTTCCTTTATAAGTCAGCTCATGTTAACGCTGCTGCAAGAAATGAACACTGGCTAGGTGATGATGATTTGCAAAAAAATTCTTTTGGACAGCACTCCAATCGCCAGAATTTAAGAAGCGACCTGATCTGTTATCCTCAATAGCCATCTCTTCCCTCCACGCGACTTGAAGCAAACGATCACAACGATCATGCCATGTATGAACACAGCATCTATATATTTCATTCCTTCTAGCTTGTTGTTCAAGTTCACAGTCTGCAACAACATCCACACAGTAATGCATTCTAATTGTGCCAAGCTCGACAAATTCCTTGATCGGCATGCCGAGATGAAGTTTTGCATCCGGCAAACGAAGTTTATAAACCATAATAGAATTATAAAAAAAAATACATGAACCACCTAAACTTATATAGCTTTAAATTTCAACCACCACAGTTAATATCACAATAACCCATCTTAAATACGTGCAACAGTACAACTGCCAACTTTAATTTCAACAAACATAGTAAATATCATACCACAACAATAATATTAACTAGAAGTACCAGAACATTGTACGGGAAGTACCGCTCGGTACTGATCGGTACTGAGAGGTACCGAGCGGTACCTACCGGTACCTAAAGGTACCCACCGATACCGATCGATACCGAGAGGTACTTAGAAGCTCGGTACCGATCAATACACCGAAGTTTCTACGATACAAAATCAATTACAATAATAACAGAAATCAAATTAAGCCAATTAAGAAATTGTGAATATTTATCCAAGTCTTTCTGCATCAATAAATCCATTCATCATCTCTAAATATTCAGGGTTGGGCTGACTGCTTGGTCGACGAAGAATCCACTCATCGATGAAGCATTTTAGTATGTTCACAAAGGGAACATGACTAATAGGTTCCACATGTGTAGGCTGATGAGTTGAAGTGAAATATTCTGGTATATTTACAAAAGAAACTTGACTAGTAGGTTCCACAGGTGTAGGTTGATGAGTTGAAGTGAAGTATTCTGGTATATTTGTAAAAAAAACTTGACTAGTTGGTTCCACAGGTGTTGGCTGATGAGTTGAAGGTGTATGTAGTTCCTCAGCTTTCATCCTCTTTGGCTTTCTTTTTTCCCAATGGCTCTTCAACCTTACATTTAAAACTCCTTTGGGTCTGCGCTTTATAGGGTCTTTTATTTTAGTTGGCATGCTTAAATTCGTAATTAACTTAGGGTCCTTGCTGGCATTTAATATCAGATCCACATTCTCAGTAATCTCAGACATTGCATCAATCATGTACTGTTCTGCTTCCGTATTCCCTTGCCCTCTAGTGCTTATTTGATATGCGAATCTACTAAAATAATTTCTGAACATCATACCTCCTATGCCATCCGAGGGGATTCCGGTAGCTACCATAGATGTTAACGGCCTGTCTGAGTAAAGGTCCTTTCTTGCTTGACTTGACCATCTCTTCAGTAGATATTTCGGAGGTACATTAATTATATCAATCTGCCTTATCACTCTCAAGCAGTGAGAACATAATATCCCCATCATGCCAAATTTTCCACAGCTGCATTCGATGGTGCCTTCTTCATCATCAAAATTAACTGTCCAGTGGCGAGGCTGATCAATGTTCTCAACAGTTTTGACAAAAAAAGTGGAGAAGTCAGTTGAGGCATGAGCTATGCACATACCACGCACACCTTGTAAAAACTCATCCTCAAAGAAAGAATACAATTTACGCGAATAAAAATGCGCGGCCTGCCTAAGAATTGGACTACTCTTCACTAAAGGTACAACATCGGACTAACTGCATTTGAAGTCTTCATCCTTTTCATTCCGACGCCATGTCTTCATCACCTTCTCTAGTCCCAAAAAACACTCAGTAATGATGCTAGTAGGCTTAAAAATTCCGTGGCACACATTGCTAGTGGATTCACTACACTGTGTTGAAAGAATACCAAGGTTAAAACAAGTCTTGTTGTATGCTGTGGACCACTTATGCCTTATTTTGTATAGTTCTTTCAACCAGTCATGGCTATGAAGGTCCCCTTCATTCAGCATTTCAGTCCAATAACTTTCAAATTTCTCCTCTAAATCACACTTGCTGAAACATTTATAAATGAGACCTCTAACCTTATTGTTGCTGTTGTAACAATGCAACTTGGATGGAAGCTTCTTGGTGATGTGCCATTGGCAAAGCCTATGGCGTGTTTGAGGAAATGCAATTTCTATTGCCCGAGACATTGCCTGATCCTGGTTAGTAAAAATTGTAATGGGATGTTTATCACCCGATACTCGCAAGAATGTTTTAAACAACCATGTAAATGATTCTATTGTTTCTTCCGACAGAAATGCAACCCCCAAAAGAACATTCTGCCACTGGTTATTAACTGCAACAAAAGGTGCACAAGCTAGATTGTATTTGTTCAATCTATAGCTGGTATCAAAAAGTATAACATCTCCAAAGGAGTCGTAGTCTATTCTTCCCACACCATCAGCCCAGAAAAAATTTATCAATCTATCCTCCTTGTCATATTGGACTTCCCACACAAACATGTTATCACTGTTTGGTCGATTTTTAAAAATTTCAATTAGGGAATTGGTGTCCCCAGACTCAATCTTGCATCTTCTATTTTTCTGAACAAAGTTATATGCATCTATTCTTAAAAAACCTACATACTCCCTCCCACCAACTTCATTAGCTAAGTATGTGAATGCATCAATGGTTCTAATCCCAGCATTAGTTAAAGATTTAAGAATGAATGCTCTCTCTTCGATAATATTCATGCATGATCTCAGTAAATGTTGATCTTCAGGCCTTGCTAACTCATGGTTGTGGTTCTCAATGCATTTATTAACCTTCCATTCCCCATCTTGATCAACTGAAAATTTAATCATCGCGGGACACCCTGTCCTAGTATTGGATTTCCTGTATTTCGATTTGACATTCAAGTCAAGGCCCTTCTTAAAACCAGCTTTCAAACATACAAAATCTTTCATCCGTATCTTTCTCGAATTAGGTCAATAACAGTGATGATCTTTGCGAACACTAAAACCAACACTGTGCGCGTAATGACAGTAAATATCATATGCCTCTTTCTCACTATTACAAACAACCTATAAACAACAACCAATTCGAGTTTAGCATTGGAAACACACACACAATTTCAAAATAACTTCTGTACCTGGCGGTACCTACAAGTACCGACCGATACCTACTGATACTGAGCGGTATCGAACATTTAAAAAGGGTACTAAATGATACCTCCTGCCCACCAATACATATATTCTCACCAATACAAAATTTTTAAAACAAAAAATATTCAAGTAAACACTGAAGAAGTCGCGACATTCATATCATATTTACCGATAATATATCCAAGTTTGGTTGGGTACTCTGTTGCAAACCATCTCCTCTTCTAAGCTGTGACTCTTGCGTAAAACCTTCCATCTCCGACCAGTCTTTCATGTCCTCCGGCACAGTATCCATCTTCATAGACCTTACGCTCTTCTCCTGCTTTCTGAGGTTTCAGGTGTTACGAGAAAAAGTTTTAACTGAGGTAAAAAAACGGCGCCATCAAATATAACCCTAGCTTTAACCGCACATTTTTTCAAGTATTTCGGGTGGTTCGTGTTACAGGTTATCGGGTAAATAGAACACACGTGCTCTTCAAATCGATGGGGTCAAGGTGGGCTCCACGTGGCGCGAAACTATTTGGTTGCACACACAGAGCTACGTCCGCACTCCGCACCCAATAAAAGTTCCTCTCTCTCAAGCATGCCATGAATAAATAATAAGAAAATAAATTACTCCCATCACCTAGAGTCATGATCCCCCTCTCTCTCAAGCACATTAAAAATCACTACAATACAAACAACATGCCCAAAGCTTTTAATGCATGGGTTGAAGAAGCTAGAAGTAAAGCCATTATTGATTTGATCGATATAATTAGGGCAATATTTATCGAACATCGCTCTCAAAGAAAGAAAAACTCTAGCTCTTAGAAAGGTCAACTAGTTCGCCATGTAGAAGAGTACATCAAGGACATCAGAATAAGGAAAGGGTATTTTATAATTCGTCAATCGATAGCAACCAGAGCTAAAGTTGAGGGAGTTCATGAAAGGCATAAGGTGGACATAGAAAAGAAGAAATGTAGTTTTGGATTCTGGCAATTAAGTGGACTACCCTATATACATAGTGTTTCATTAATTGGAACGAGACAACATACCTTAAGAAATATGTATGTTGATGATCACTACTACCCATATAGGTTTGTTAATTGCTTCATTTAATGGCCACCTATTTGTCACATTAGTTATCTAAAAAATTTATATTTTATGACTAGATACAAAATGACATATGATGGAACAATTTCAACCCTACCTAGGAAGGAGTTGCAGTCTGCAGTTAGTAATAGTGAGGTAGTTACTACGTCAAGTTCACATGGACCACGTGGTAGACCAAAAAAAGGTGAATTAACAATTTCTTTGAGATTGGAAAGAAAATAAAACTTGGACACATGTGTAGTCATTATGATTTATGGGGCCATCATAAAAGCACCTGTAAGAATCCATTAAATGTGGAAGGTGAAAAAATTGGTAATGAGATTCTATTCAGTGATCAGTTGCCTACAACATTGAGTGCTCGTGTGAAATTGACTATACATTGTCCAAGTACTGTGTTGTTGGAATAGGGAAATTTTACTTTAGTTTTATCTTTTTTAAAAGGCTAATGAAACATCCTGCTGCATTTTATTTTCTTGGTAGCAGAATTTTTTGACACTAGAAAATTTGTTGAATGCTAGCAAGATGTTTGGATGCTTATTCTTATTGCAACTTATAGTTATTGAAGTATAGATAATGATCACAGCTTAAATTTAGCTAGAAAATGCATTACCTTAACAGAGTTCATTGCAATTTACTCAAATTTTCATTTAACTCAAAATGCAAATCACATTTATAATTACAGCTCGTGAGCAGATATTTCATGGTGATTACTATAGTCAAAATTAGGATAATCACGATCACCAACATGATTTTTATCTGAAAAAGCTCGACTCTAAATGAAATAACATGAGTTGGGCTGGTTTTGGCAACATTTGCATTTCTTCAATAATTCATATTAGATGTAAAATCATTTAGTTCATCACACCACTGAAAAAAAACAATCATCTTATGAACAGTTTCTAGGAGCATCTAAAAAATTTTCAACTACTACGAGATTTGTATGAGGTATATATTGTATATTGCAAACTGCAATGACAAAATATTTAATTACTTAGATTTTTTATTAGCATCACCGAGGAGCTCGAACTTATTGTGCAATGGCTTTACAACTTGAGAAACAATAAAAATACACTTTCAAAGTAAAGAACGAAAAGTTTCAACAATGCATGGCATTTCAATGCACCAACTTGAAAGACCAATATGCAATATCATTTCAGATTAAAAATTTCTTGTGACTGTACATTAGTTAATCTGTTGCAAAATGGTGTTGTGACATAATCACTCCTTGGCATTTCATCGAACCGCTTACGCCCCTCTCTAAATTTCTAAAAACATTGAAGCTCCTTTGACACTTTAACAGTAACAAGGTAGGGGTGTCAAAATGGGTCGATGGGTTGGGTTTAGGTCGAACCCGAGTTGACCCAGGTGGTCAACTCGAACCTGACTTGATTTTATAAATGGGTCATAATTTTTAACCCGGACCCAACCAGTGCGAGTTACCGGGTTGACCCGACCCGACCCGCAAGTCATTTATAAAATGTGAACCCAAAGTGTAGGTGTCAGTTGACTCAGTGTGGGGTGAAGCCAGCATGCAGCATAAGGTCCGTGAGGCCAACACGAGGCGACTTAGGCTGTTGGGCGAGCTAAGTAAGATCGTCTTGACCGCCATCCTTAGGTGTAGAGCCAGCGAGGCCAGCCACCAGCGTGCGAGGTGACCAGGCTTTAGTCTGGGAGAGGCTAGCGTCAACGCGGGTGCAACCCGTGCGAGACCAGGGGTGTGACTGCAAAGCCGAGGCATGCGCTTACAAGGCGGGCCCGCGAGGTCAAGCTGACTCGAGCAGCAAAGCGGGTTGAATTTTTGGGTTGTTGGGTCAACCAGACTTGATTTTAAAAATGAGTTGAAATATCAAACCCAAACCTCACTTGCATGGCAAACGGGTTGAACCGAATCCAAAATTTTTGTGGTCAGGATCCGGTTGGGTCAGATTTTGACACCCTTATCACAAGGAGACATAATAAACAATGACATAGAGAAGACGAACAACAACCAACATAAGACATGGAGAAGACGAAGAGCAAACAACAATAACAAAAACTAAGACAACATCAAATGGTAAAAGGCACAAACAATAATAGTTGGAACGATGAAATGGCGCAGATGAAAAGTGAACATTAGGCATTCAAATGGCAAAAAAATCAAAACGAAGCGTTATTGACGAAATGAAGAACATGAAGAGCAATCCTTGCCGACCTAAGAAGATGCGTGGCGAGGGAAGAGACAAGTCGCAGGAAACGAAAGATGATGTCGAGCTAATATGGATTTTTGAAGGGGTTATAACGAAGTGTTAGAATATATGAAAAGAAGAGTTTTATGTGGTATATCAGTAAATACGAAAGTTTTAAAGGGGTTGTAAAGAAGTGTTAGAATAGAATATATATTCACAATAGTTTGAAGTGTTATGAGGATGTTTGGTAGCGCCCAAGATTTGATTTAAGTAGGATTTCATAAATCTTCTAAATTTGAATTTCGAAAATTCTAAAAGTTCTAAATCCTGAAAACTGTTTGGTAACATTTATTATAAATCCTATTAATTCATATGTGACTGTTTGACTATAAAAAGAGGGCAAATTATTAGTTCCGGTCACTAGACTTATTTTTAGGTCCGGACATATAATAAAAACTTGCCACGTAAACTACGCTTTTGACTGCGCTTTGACTACGTTTTATGTGCGCTTTAGGTGCGCTTTGACTGCGTTTTACCTTCGCTTTACTTGCACTTTTGGTTGCATTTTTTTGAGTCAAAGCACAATCAATGTGACAAATTTTTAGTGAATGTCGGGTGACCAAAACTAATGGATTTCATAAATCCTAAAAAAAAAAGGATTTCCGGGATTTTGCACGAAAAGCGGAATTTTCCGGGTATGTGGCTTTCATTTGTCGTGAGATTTGATTTGGCCTCAAATCCTGCTACCAAACAGCCCCTATTTGTGTAAATATCTTAAATTTCGCCGAACTGGTTTGCCTTAGGTTGCCCAGGCTTCCATTGGCCGGGAATCGAACAGGTAAGCTCGAAGCTTTCTCCATCCAGAACGCATTACATATCTCTTTGCCTTGTATTCTACATCCTATCTGCCATTTAGATCGTGTTTGTTATCGTAGGCGTTAGTCTGGATCGCTAATCCTTCCTAGATTTTTGCCAACGATCTAGAAATTAGGGTTTCTTTGTTGAATGACATCAGCAGTGTTTCAGGGGAATGTCTTCGTGAAAGACAGCGTTCCTTCCCCAATTTTAACTGGCGGATCTAGAGACAAGAATGGGGTTTTTTTTCACGAGATTTATAGCATTTTTTTGGGGGAGAGATTTATAGCATTTTTTTGGGGGAGAGATTTACAGCATTTCTCCATCAATAGGTTTGATTTGTATATTTTTATTTTACTTGAGCTGGCCATGATAAATTTTACTTTGTATTTATTGGATGCACTCCTTAGCCCACTTGTGGGCTTTTACCTTGGCTGTTGGAGATATTCCGGTAAATAGTAGTTTTGGTATTTTTTTCCCCATGTACTTTGCTGTGGAATGTAAAATTCTCGTTTGGTATTGTTTTAGCTCATTCGACCATTCCCAAATACAATTGTGGCTAGCTGTTGTTTGTCCAGTTGCGAAGTAAGTTCCTAACATGGATAAGTATCTTGTTAGCATGCTACTTGTTTGAATGTCCAACCAAAGGTATTAGATCAAGTTGATTCTGAATATGAATCAAGTTGATTCAGAATATGAAGCTAGGATGTATTCATTATTCATTTAGTTTCTGATTGACTTTTGATGAAGTAACAAAATGAAAGGGCTAGTTGGATCGGGCATTAAAAGAAGCATATAGTGATTTCTTCTCATTAGCCTTATATAAACTATTAAGGCCGGCTTTACATATCTTATCTTTTCGATTTTTTTTGCTAAGTGTTGTTTGAAGCATTAAACTTATTCTTTGCAAATCTTCTGAACAGATTCTATCCAGTTATCTTAGATTTACCACATTCCTTTCTAATGATTTATAATTGGTGCTTTTTCTGCCCGCCAATACATGTCCAAAGCATCTAAGGGCTCATTTTGTTTCTAGTAGATAGAAAACATCTTTTGACAAGTGATTATTTTTCTCACTCTTTTTTCTTTTTGTTAAAAATGAAATCATTTTTTGTAGGGGTTTGTAAAGAGAGTTGTAATGCTTAAAACTAATGCTGATTAATGATCAAATCCAACCAAACAATGGATTTAAAATATTAATTTATTTCTCAAAACATGTTTCCTAGCATCAAGCAATCAAATGGACTCCAATTGTATTTTTAACTAGACATTGATGCTGCTCCAATGATTTGGGGATTAGATGTATTTAATCATTAATCTGACCATTTATGATCATGATTTGAGCATTAGATCACAAGTTATCAAGCGGATTATGATCAATAAGGTTTTCAATTATGCTTACTGTTGAGATTGAAGATGAAGTCATTAAGAGTCCATTGTTGAAAAAAGGATGGTGATTAGATAGCTGGTGATCAAAAGCGGGATGCAAGAAATTTGGATTATTGGATGATGATTAAGAGACAATAGGAATTAATGTGTTCGACCATTCCAAGGAGCCTTACCTGGCTAGATGGCATTATATAAAGTCTAAATTGGTTTTATTTTGATCTCATATGGTTGAATTGAGAATTAGGGTTCACATGTATTGTGGTGTAATTTTAGGAATGATAAACTTTTTTCAACTCAAAACCTATTATAGTTTTTATAGGCCTATTTCCTGCAATGAAATCAATCCAATTCTCCTCCTAATCCATCTCTCTTTTCCTCTAGCTCACCTCTTAGTCATTGTCCTACCCAACCCCCAAAACTATCACCAACTACAGCTGCTAAGTCATTGGCCTTCATGTCATTTGATGATTCCTAAAAACTATTATAGGTAGATGTTGCTCTTTTCATTTCAGAGTGAATCACTAGCATGGAGACGTGGAAAGGTATAAAAAGTTAGTTTCGATGATGTTATCAGGAATGTCAGTTGCACCCTAGTAACCTACAGAATCATCAATCAAACAATGAGTTAAATGCAAAAGTATTTTGTTGTGAGGCCTCTTGTTTGATTGCACAACCCAACCTATTAGATGAAGTTGATACTGAATATGAAGCTAGAATGCATTCAATATTCATTTGTTTCTGATTGGATTTTCATGAAGACTTCATCTTCAATCTCGGCAGTCCCTCTTGGACCAAGCATCAAAGGTAACATATAGTGACTTCTTGTTAGAAAACATCATCATTAGCCTTATATCAACCATTTGGGCAAGCTGTATAATTTTTCAATTATTTGTTTTTTTTTTCCTCAATGTTGCAAGAGATGTTAAATCCTTGCAAATCTTTTGAACAATGTCTATCCATGTTTTAGGTTTATTTCTTTCCTTTCTAATCATTTGATAATAATTTTATATTCATAATTGATGGGTGCATTTTTTTACCTGTCAATGCAGCTATCCAAAGCATCTAAGGGCATATTTGTTGCTTGTAGATGACATACTTTTGAAAAGTGATGATTTCGTTCCACTCATTCTTTAATTAAAAAATAAAATTACTGCTTTTGAAGGGGTTTATGAGGAAGTTTGCAGAGTTTAAAAATAATGATGATTTACGATCACATATACAACCAAATGATGGATTAAGCAAATTTTTTTCATTTCACAGAACATGTTTTCTAGCATCAAGTAACTAACTGTACTCTAATTCTATCTATCATTGATGCTTCTCTAATGATTTGGGGATCAGATCTAATCGATGGTTAATTAGATCATTTATGATAATGATTTGAGCATCATATTATCAAGAGATTGAAAGGATTAAGATCAATGAGATTTTGACAATTTAAACAATTATTGAAGATTTTTAATTGCTAGAGACATTTAAATCCCATTATTGAAATTGGAAATCAAGTTAAGAGGAGTCCACTAGTGAAAACAAATTGTTGATCAGACACTTGGTGATCAAATTTGGAAGTAGTATATCTGGATTGTTGGATGATGATTGATAAACTGGAATTGATGTGTCTAACTAGTCTGAGGAGCCTTACATGACTGGATGCCACTGGACATGGTCTAATTTGGTTTTATTTTGATTAAATTTGATTTTTGAATTTAAAATTCTCGTTTGTTTATTCTGTAGAGTTATTTTTGGAAGGATGAGCTTGAATTTAAACTCCAAAGCTGTTGTAGTTTCTTTTTTATTGGCTTATTCCTGCAATGACGTCAGTGAAATTCTCCTCAAACTGTCATCTCTGTCACTGACCTACCCAACCCCCAAAACGGCCACCTACTACAACTCTCTGCCCCCACCTGCAACACCTCTGACACCACTTCTAGTACCTATTACCTGTTGTTGTCGTCACCCTGGCTGAGACCTACAATGAGGGGAAACAAAGACTTTGATATCTCTTTATAGCAACTAAGAGGCAAAACCAGCAAGAAGAAGACCTAGCCTATGAGGAGAAGCCATATATAGCAAGAAACAACACTTTTGAGTTACTTTTCTTTTTTAATCATAAATCTCTAGGGAACCTCAAAAAAATTGCTAAAATTCCTTTTTATTATTCATTCCAACCTTTTATTGAGGGCTCTCATCATCATATTAAGAGATGAACATTAAAAATATAAATAAATAAAATTAAGGGATGAACATTAGATCAACCAACCATCCCTCTTGTACAGTTATTCTTATATTTATCATTTATTGGCATTTTTATCTATTCATGCATGTCAAAGGCATATACTTGCGTAATGATATGGACCTTGCTTGAAAGTTGCTAGCGATCTGCCTGTAGAATTTCTTCACTATATTTTATATAACTTCTAGCTGATGTAAAACAAATGTCGATGATTCAGTGCATTTCCTGGTATCTAAAATTCATGTTTTCATTCTTTCCATGTATATATAGCTTATATAATTTATACAGCTTATATAATATTAGCAAGAAAACCAGTGGATGGTTAATTTCTTATAATATTGTAACTGGTTAGAGTAGCTTTGTAACATTCCGTTTTCTATTTGATTGTAGGTTGCTGACTCTGGCCTGCGACAATGTCTTCTCCAGAAAATATTAGACAAGAATACGAGCACGCTCTGGAGCAGCATGTACCACTCATATATGGTCTTCCTGACGACCTTGCCATTCTTTGCTTATCAAAGGTCCCTCGGCAATTTCATCATGTTCTTAGATGTGTTTCTAAGAGGTGGAGTGCTTTGCTCTGCAGTAAGGAGTTTAGTTCTTGTCGTTCTAGGCAGAATCTGAGGGAAACCTGGATTTATGCAATGTGTGTAAACAAATACAGAGTCAACTGCTGTTATGTATTGAATCCATATCCTTCAAGCAAGCATTGGAAGCTTCTCCAACGCATCCCATCTGAATGTATGGGCCGGGAGGGCATGTCTTTTGAAGCTTTAGGAAATAAACTTTTTTTGTTAGGTGGCTGTAGTTGCCAAGAAAATCCCACAAATGATGTATATAGTTATGATACTTCTACAGAGAAATGGGAGAAAGCTGCTAGAATGCCAACTGCAAGGTATCTACATCATTGGATGCTCTTCCACTCTATCCATTTGCTTGTGTAAAGTCCTTTAGGGCATCTCCAACCGAACTCCAAACGCTTGAATGGCGTCGCGCGCGAGCTACAGCTGAATGGTAAAACTTCCGCTATTTGGTTGCGGGTGAACAGTGGGACGTCAATATTGGCGTTGCATTGTTCATCTCCGCTATTTTTCTGTCTCTACTGAACTTGACGAAGAAACACGCCAAAGAAGAGAACAACCGATACCTTCACAAAAGGGGAAAAAATGGAGTTCGGTTGGGGATGAATCACATCATTTATTAGTTTCACGGCATTTTGGAGCGAAAAATGAGATTTTCGGTTGGAGATGCCCTTAATATGTTCATTATATAATATTACGAATGCTGATTCTTCCTCGTTTACTTAGTAGCTACCTCATCTACCTTTCAGGTGCTACTTTTTGTCAGCAGCTCTAGGCAATAAAATATATGTTACTGGTGGCCTTGGCCTGAGCTCGGATGCTTCCAACTCCTGGGACATCTATGACTACCACTCAAACAACTGGAACTCTTATGAAGATACATCTCTCATCCCTGACATTGTCAAGTCCTTCATTTTTGAAGGCAAGGTATACACCATTCATAACACATGGATTGATAGGCAGTTCGCTCGCGCCTACGACCCCTCAAGCAGAAAATGGGAAGATGCAAATCAACAGATGTCTTCGTGCGCTCGCGGCCCGACCGTTGTCGTTCAAGATACTCTCTACATGTTAGACGAGACTTACGGCACGAGGCTTATGATGTGGCAAAATGAAGCGAAGGAATGGGTCCCTTTGGGTAGACTGGCACAGATGCTCACAAAGCCTCCATGTCAGCTTGTAGCTGTTGGGACTTGTATTTTCATAGTAGGGCAGAAGCTGAGTACAGTTGTGGTTGATATGGAGAAGGCGACACAGGTAGAAGGGGTGCTGGTTGGTTCTTCATTAGTACCTAAACTTGATAATGATCTTTCAGTTATTAGCTGCAAAACTATTGCCATTTGAGGTGTAGATCTTTAAATGCTACAACTTTCATGTCTTGCAATGTATGGATAGAGTTGAAATGTTGTTTTGGAAACAAACTATCAGTTGTGGTTTGAAAGATAAATGCAGAATGGTTTGATTTCAGTAATGCATGCTGCATAAATGTTTGAATAAAGAAATTTCGATCCAAGAGTAAGGGTGTCAATATTGGACTCGACGCAAAAATCTCATTTAAATCTGACTAAAAAATTTCGAGTTTGGGTTGACCCAAATTGACTCGAAATTGACCCGAGAACCTATTTTTGACCCAGCAACTTGAGATTAACCCTTTTTTTACTCAAAAAATGAATATTGACCCATTTTTGAACCTGAAAATTAGCATTTTTTTGGCACCGGGTCATTCAGGTCGGGTCGGGTTAACCGAGACTGAAGCGGGTCTGATTCAGGTTGAACTGAATAGTATAGGGTTAGTTTCGGGTTCGACCTGAACCCGACCCGTGACTAGAAATTGATACCTCTATCGGAGAGCAAGACTCTAATTACAAGTCATTTTGTCCATGAGAGAGAATTTGACTAATTTAAATGTCAACTTATTACAACAAATAGGATTATTAATACAAATAGATTGAGAATCAAACTTTCATATTCCAACAGATGCTTAATACAAAACATTCACTACTGTCCAACATCATAAACTAATTCTGTTGAAGACTTGGCAAAGAGGCAAAAACTTGTAGTTGTAGCAGAGTATTCTAACCACACAACAAACAGTTATCTGCAGGCTTTTCATAAGCTAATGTTCCAACAAAAGAGTTTTGCAGTACAAACTATTTCTTTCTCCTCTTGAAAGAAGAAGGTATGTTTACATTATTCCTTTCTATTTTGTTGATCCTTGCAAGGCATTCATTCACTCTCTTCAAGATGACGGGTGCTGTAGCTATGTTGCTCATTGCTTTCTTCCTAAGATAAACTAATTTCTCATGCTCCCTTTCACCGGCTTCGGTAAGTGGTGAATCGCCGGGTAACTCTGTCTGAGGCCCATCTGCAGGACAAAGCATGAAAGCAAATAAATTACAGATGTAGAAGCTATATTGAAAAGACAGTAATAGAAGGGCTAATCTTATGCTTCTTAAGGTAAGTTTGGAACAGTTGCAACTATTTATATAAGTTACTGCAAATATGTTATGAGAAAAACAGCTTTTTTAAAAGAAATTATTGTATTATAATTTTTTAAAGAAAAACAGCTTTTTTTCTATTTGTTATGAAAGGTTATTCCCACAGCAGAAATTTTGAAAAGAACAATAAATTGTAGCATTGCAGAGTTATAAAATAGACCCCTAAGGAAAAGAAATGTAGCAAGTAGGCTAACTAATGCAAAGATGTTATGAAACATTTGCTTGCAAGTAAAATAGAATCTGCCATTGCTGAACAGCGCCAGATTAAAAATTCCAAGAATAACGCATTCATTCACAGTAAATGAATCACAGATTTCTTTTTCATATTCCCTTTTCCTTGCACAATTCTATATGATACATAAAAAATGCTAATGATGATTCAAATTAGTGTGGAATAGCACTCTGAGGAAGTTAAAGAGTTCAACTAAACAAAAGCTGCGGCGATTCTCTTATTAGAATCCAGTTAATGCATTAAATTAGGACAGACCACTGAGCAGCTTTAGAATCTACTATGGGAATTGCACAATTAAATTTGAAATAAGTCGAAACTTGCTATTTTAGAAAAAAGTGAAAAAAATTGTCCCGATTGAGATTTTAAGCTGTTTTGAAATCACTGTGATTTTAAGCTGTTTTAGAAATCACTAGAACTAAAAAACAGTGATTTTCAATGCACAGTAAAACTATGTTTGTATGTAAAGACTCAAGCTTAAGTTGGGACAATTTTTTTACTGTTTTCTAAAACAGTTTTTTAATATAAAAAAAAAACTATGATTTCTAAAAATCATTGCAACTCACTCTACTATGACTCAATTACAGATCTAAGATTCAAAGACTGACAACAAAACAAACCAACCATTCAAGCATGTTTATTCTTCTTAGTTCTAAAAATGGAAGAATTTAAATATTATTAATTGCACCGATCAAGAGAACTATAAGAATTATAAAATATATATAAAAAAAGAATTATAAAAATGAACTCAAAAGGTAGAAAAACAAGTTTGTGCATAACAAGTCCAGATTTTTTTTTTAGCATTACATATCATGTATGGTTCCACAATATTTGAAATTTTAGAACAAAACTTTATTAGACCGGTCCTCTATGGACCAGACCCGCCAGCCCAATCCCTTGGGCCGGTCCGGTTTGTTTATAGCAGGAGGAGGCTGGCGGAAGCAAGGAGAGAGGAAAGGGTGGGGTCCACTTGATTTTCAAATGCAATCTTGGAGCCAAAAGGAGGGGAAGCAAGGGCAATTAGGTCCTTTTGTATTAATTTTGAATTGTATGCATTAAGTAGAGAGAAAAGGCTAGGGTTAGGGGCATGTGCAATTTTCTGAAAATTCTCTTGTTGTTCTCTTGTGGTTAGAGCTCTAGATTGCTATCTAGAGATTGGGAGAGTGGATCCTCCTCTCGAATAGAGGATCTCTTGTATCTTTACTGTTTTCTATTGCATCTACCATCAATATCAAGTATTTGGAGTGATCTGTCTCAATTTTTCTTACCGATTTCTCTGTTTTTCTTCTATAACCTGCTGTATTACTGCTGTAAACAGCAGTTTTGGGTGTTGTTGTCCACTGATTTGGGCTAGGAATCAAGTATTTCCTACCAAACTTTTAATACAAAAAAGAATGCCCTAAGTCAATGCAGCTCAACTAGAACATGACATTATTTGTATCTTCTGGAGTAGCTTTTTTTGTTCTGTTATTCTAGAAGAATTATTACGTCCTCCGACCGGATGCAGAGGAACATTCGGTCGTAGGCAAAATCGCGCCTATACCGAGGTGTACCGAGTTTTTTGAAAAAACTCGGTACACCTCGGTATAGGCGCGATTTTGCCTACAACCGAATGTTCCTCTGCATCCTTACACCGAACCAAATAAAAGTTCATTATTCTAAGCAAGCATGAAAAATAATAGAAGCATGATTTTAACATGCTGGTAATTAATTCCAGAGCAGTTACAAATGATCTTTTACAATCATGTTTAGGTGAAGATATCTGATTAGGTTCTTCATCTCCTCCAAAGAGGGAGAGATTACTTTGTGTGGACACCGGATGGGAGTTCCGGTACCGCTTGGTACCAAACGCGGTACCGAGCGATACCGACACTTGGTACCGCACTCGGTATCGAGTGCAATACACTTTTGGGGTAAAGTGTTGATTTTTTATTGGCCTCTGGACGACGTCCAGACTCCACACCTAATAATAAAAAATAGATGTTTCTGATGATCAAAGTTGACCTGTAGTTGAGCATAATAATCACAATGATGTGAGATCCAATTTCAACCATGTTACTAGGCAGGAAAAGTGGAAATCAACAAAGTTAATTTGCAAGATTAAGGTAGTCACGGAATTTAGACTTATCAACACCATTGCCTCCTTTATCAATGGAGTTACATCGCACAGGATGTCACCTTGCCTATCACAGAGTTATGTTTTAATTGCACTAATTGCTTCTCTATTCCATACTCTGATGATTGTTATCACATTCTAAGAGGGAGTCTTTCATCAAGATTGCATTGGGAAACACTATTAGTGTCCCATAAGAGTGTCTTAACTTATCCTTCTTTTTCCCTTTATCAATGTTAACATAATCGTCTCTATTTTCTTTTCTTTCAACTGTTGTAGTGTTGACAGGCGTCACCAGTGGCGTAGAGTGCCGTTGTTGTAGCTGCTAACTGTTGGTGAGGAAATTTCAACGCAAATAAAAGAATAATCAAGTAATCTAATTAAATGCATTGATCAATTGACTGATTTGATCTAAAGTAAGCATATTTTTTTCTATGTTCATGTGGGCTCCGAAAATTCAGCCCCGGCCTCCCCTTGTTTGCTTTTCCAGGGGAGTTTTAACATATTAAGTTATGAGATAAATTTTGGGAAGGCTTGGGTTTGTAGATAAGACACTACCTAAAGATTTTGCCCTCATTTTGCGAGGATGTTATGATCTGAGGTCTGATTTCCTATAGGCGCAAGCCCCGATAGTTAATTACCCCTCCCGATCACGAGAAAGAACTTTCGATTAAGGCTAGTCATCAATCAGAAACATAAAGATACGTGTTATCTGACATATAATAGCAGTATGAGTTTGAGAATTTGGAAAGTTGAAAATTTGGTTGGAAATTTTAATATTTAAAATTGGAAATTACACTATCTTGCGCTTAAAGCGGATGGTGGGGGAATGAATGATGGACCCAATCAATATCTCATGATTCCATCATCCCGGGCCATCATGGTCCTTGATCTACTTAGTTAGAGGAGGTATTCGACCCAACCTAACATACGGATCCTTGTCGGCAGTCATGGATTGCTTCGTCCAAGGGGACCTTGTAGACCTGGGGTGGATGTTTGTCTAAGAGAACAAATTTGAATACACCTTTAACTAACAGAGGGCTTTGTGCCCTATCGATTATATCCTATTGATTTATATCTCAAGGATTTAATACCACTAAGGAATGTATTGGCTCTAGCCATAACCATAATTTAGTGGTGCCATTTGATGGCAAAACCACTCTGTTTAGATGGCCCCAGGTCATAATTGTTTACATGCGGTGCTATTTGACGACAAAATTGCCAGTCAGAGGACATGTATCACGTCCTTACTGATAAGAGATTATTTGAGAATGAATCCTAGTGATATTTTCGACTAGTAATTAACTCCATATGAGTTGAAGTAAATTTCAATTTGTCCACCCCGACAAAAATGTTGAGGGTGGATGGATTTTGCTTTAAGTGTTTTATAGATAGATTTTAATTTTAAATATTTTAGATTTTGATGATTTTCTGGATTTTTGGATTTTCCATGGGTGTTTGAGATTTTGGGAGGCATTTGAAATGGTTGGAGGTAACCCCTCCAGTGAAATATACGTTCAACACGGCCATCATTGAGGTGACTTTGAGATCACCTGAAATTATTTGAATTTTGTGGAAGCTTTGAGACATTTGAAATGGTTGGAGTTAACCCCTCCGGTTGAGATAGACATTCAACATGACCATCATCGAAATGTTTGAGGTCATTTCCATTTGCGAATTGAACCTTGTCGACTCTACCAATTTGTCGATAGAGGATCGGGTTGTTGCTGGCTTTGCAGTATTGTTAATTAATTTGAAGACCTTAAAGGCCTTATATGAATATTAATTATAATAATAGGAAAAAACTAAATATACTATTGACATTAATAATAGGTCTAGTAACCATGAGACTAATAATTAGTATTTATTTCTTTATATATATATATATATATATCCCTTAATTTTGAGAGATCTACTTATGAAATTTTAAAAATAGGCTATGCATGTGAGTATCATTTATGGGGGGAGGATTAGTAGATGATTGGATTCTAATTATTCACTAATCACATTGTTAATTTCGCTTATTTATTGTTTAACCTTCTTTTACATGTGTATGACGCACCAGCATTTAGCCTAGATTCTCCTAGATCTAAGAACATGATGTGCTATGTTGTGTTAAATTTCTTCTTTATGTTACCCTGAGGGTTAGTCATTAACATTTGATTTAAACCTACTTAACATAACGACACCCTAAGGACAATAATTAAGAACCCGTCTAGCAAACTTAGAGAAATTCTAGGAGCTGGGATATACCTCTAATTGACATGAAACTTGACATATTTAAACATAGTGACATCCTAAACCTCTCAAAATTTTCAACCCATTAATTAACAAACTCTAATTCAACCCATTAATTAAGTCCCGATAACATCAAAAAATTCTAATAAATTCAAAAATCCAAAAATTACCCATAATATATCAAACTCTTCAGAATTCAATTCTTAATCTCAGAAAATTAAAAGCCCCTTAATTGAACTTCAATTTGAACCTTAATTTAATTTTGATTAAAAATCACTCTTTTAATTAAACTAAATTATTAAAAATTATTAAAAAAACTCCAAATTTTCCTCAAACACTTAGGAACATCTTTTCAGGCCAGCTCTGACCTTTGGGGATAATTCCAAGAAGTTTGGAGTTGATTTGAATTAAAACCCCTAAAATGCTTTTAATTAGACATTTTTAATAATTCATTAAACTTCCAAACTTCAAAAAATTATAACTAGTTCTAGAAAAATCCAAAATAGGTAAACTAAAACGCATTCAACTCTAATTAAAATCTAGCATTTATTAAAAATATTAGCTTTCCAAAAATCAACCAAAATTAAATAGTCAACTCTTCGATCAACTGTAGTTCGTTAACTAGGATCCAAAACTTCTAAAATTCATAACTTTGTGTAGAAAACTCCAAATCTAGTAAACTCAAAGTCTAATTACTCCTTATGAGGTCTAATATTTAATTAAAATATTAGAACCCTAAAGCCTATCCTATTTCTAAAAGTCATTTTTTTTACACTTTTAACATAGTGGGTAGGCTGACCCCGAACCTTCTAAAATTCTTTAATCCAACTTAAATTTCAGATAACACTACACTAAGCATTAAAACTAACCAACCAACTAAATTAATTGAAACTGACCCTAAGAAATTAATACTTAAATTTTAAACTAAAAAATCCCTTTTTGACATTCAACAAATCATATCATAAACAACTTGAACTAATTACCTAATATATGACACATCCAGAACCACACATCCTACTACACACACATATAATTGCTTGCTAGAGCACTGCTTCTAGTTCTAAGTTAGGCTAGTGTTTTTTTTTTCTATTTTTGTGATGTGACACTCTACATATAGCACATGTGCTGGTTGTTTTGACTTGCTATGATTGTTACTTTGATGATGAGCCATGCCTTTTTTATATTATCTTCATGATGTGTTGTGCGAAAGATTACCCATAGGTTAGAGGCGATCTTGATACTGACGATATTTTCTGCAGATGGTCATGCTCATGCAGCGCTAATAAAGAGGGCTAAAATAATAAATAAATCATATAATTGCTTGCTACAAGTGCTTCAGCCGCTTAATCCCCAAATAAATAAGATAATAACCAAGTGTGGCTGGCATGAGTACTTTGCTTTTCATATATAACTGTTTGGAATATTTTTATATTAACTATTTAGGATAAACATACAGAAGAGTCTAAATCATCTTTTTTTAATAATGTAATATATATTTGATGTAACTGAGTTGTGAAAGTCTTTAAAAAGGAGGTATTTCAAATATAAGGGATCCAAAGGAAAAAAGAAAGGCCCTTCAAAGGGAATTTCTTTTTCATTTGTGTATCATTCTAAAGGACAAATCCTATGAAGATCGAAGAAAGACGATCGGGAGAAGGACTCGAAGATGAAATGCCTTGGGTTTAAGACTTGCGTGATTCAGTAGGATTAGAATCCAGGTTATTGTCGGTGGAGCTTGACCACCATTACTTTTCTGCAACCCCTTAGTTATACTTATATGACACTTTGTGGGCTCCGAAAATTCGGCCCCGGCCTCCCCGCCGCGCTGTTCTCTTTTTATTCGGCGAGGGGAGTTTTAACGGAATAAGTTCCGGGGTAAATTTTGGAAGGCAGATGGGTTTGTAGATAAGACACTACCCAGAGATTTCGCCCTCATTTTGCGAGGACTTTATGATCTGAGTTCTGGTTTCCTATAGGCGCAAGCCCCTATAGTTAATTACCCCTCCCGATCACGAGAGAGAATTTTCGATTAAGGCTAGTCGTCGATCAGATACGCAGAATATACGTGGTATC
Source organism: Dendrobium catenatum (assembly GCF_001605985.2). Classification (NCBI taxonomy): domain Eukaryota; kingdom Viridiplantae; phylum Streptophyta; class Magnoliopsida; order Asparagales; family Orchidaceae; genus Dendrobium; species Dendrobium catenatum. The sequence continues at coordinate 1,438,919 of NW_021319004.1, read as the reverse complement.
TGGCATATAGTAGCAGCATGAATTTGGGATTTGAAAATTGGAAATGGATTTGGAATTTGGGAGATTTCAGATGTTTGGAATTTGGGTTAGGATATTTGATAAATTTGATATTTAAAAATAGAAATTTCACCATCGTGCACTTAAAGCGGATGGTGAGGGAATGGATGATAGACCCGATCAAGATCCCATAATTCCGTCATCCCGGGCCATCGTGGTCCCTGGTCTACTTAGTCAGAGGAGGTAATCGACCTAACCTGACAGAAGGATCTTTGTCGGCAGCCATGGGTTGCTTCGTCCAAGGGGACCTTGTAGACCGGGGTTGAATGTTTGTCTAAGGGGACAAATTTGAATCTACCTTAGCTAACAGAGGGCTTCGTGTCCTATCGATCATATCCTATTGATTCATATCTCAAGGATTTGATGCCAATAAGGAGCGTAACGGCGCTGGCCATAACCCGTATTTCGTGGTTCTATTTGGCGGCAAAATCACTCGGTTCAGAGGGCCCCGGGTCATAACCGTTTATCCTGCGGTGCCATTTGGCGGCAGACCGCCGGTTAAAGGACACGTACCACGTCCTTACTGGCAGGAGATTGTTTTGAGAATGGATCCTAGTGATATTTTCGACTAGGCATTTCGCTCTTTGTGAGCTGAAGTAGTTTTTAATTTATCCACCCCGACAAACTATTGCGGAGTATGGATGGATTTTGCTTTAAGCATTGATGGATTTATTTCAAATTTAAATATCTTGAAATTTGGGATTTTCTGGAGTTTTGGATTTTGTATGGACTTTGGGAGACATTTGAAAATATTTGGGAACCCCTCCGGTTGAGATCTGCATTCAACACGGCCATCATCGGGGTGTTTGGGGTCATTTCCCATTATTTAATTGGACCTTGTCGACTCTGTCTGGCTGTCAACAGAGTATCAGGTTTCGTAGGCTTTATGCCCTTATTAGTGAATTCATATTGTTGTAGGCCTTGAAAGCCGAATATGAATGCACAAAAATAAATATTCCGGTCAACTCCGTAACCGCATATTTATTCGATATCTCGAACCCTGTCTACTCCTATTTCTCTATTTAGGAGGATCGGGTTTCGTAGGCTTCATGCCTTTTGTTTAGTGAATTCTTTTGATTGTAGGCCTGGAATGCCTAATACGAATGTATTGAAACAAATACACTAGTCGCCACAGCCGTGTATTCGTTTAAAGGTTCGAACCCTGTCGACTTCTATTGATCCGTATAGAAGGGTCGGGTTCGAACTAGAATTCACTTATCGACCAGCGCAGCATCCCTAGGCGTCACGTGTGTACCAATAACACGCTCGTCGGGGCCCATGCGGATGGTTTTTATATTGATTTAGACGTACCCCATTGTGTACCTATGTGTATACAAATTATAGTGCATGTGCATGGGTACTTTAAAATATTTGTAGTTGTGTAGATAACTATCGTTTGAATGCACACAACTTTTCATTTGAAAGCTTATACACGCCTTCTATCCGCTAATACGAGTGTTGCGGATCCGGTGGCGTACATCTTGATATTGACTCCCCCTTTCTCATTCACCGGGATAGGATTTTCTAGATTTTGGAGTCAAAGACTGCTGATTTGGAAAAAACTCCTTTCAGAATCTTCGGTGTAACGGACTCATTATTTTTGGTGTTTGTAGACACCAGAACTGTTTTCTTCTAAATTATAGAACTAGGAAGAGACTTTGGAACACCAGGAAGTTTGGTTCTAATTTGTTCAAACTTTCTTTCCCTTCTGACAGGAAGTGTACTTTTTGTACATCAAGTCGCCCTTGTACCCGAAATACTTGAAGATCTTGACCACCAATGTCGTAGGTGATATCTGTACTTGTGTCTACAGTGATATGTTATTCTAAAATACTGTTGTTATCCACAAGTATTCGTATGCATTTGTAGGGGACCACTGTATCCACTACGAGCTACTAGAAAATGTTTGTAAGAGATTCATTCTTTCTGCATCATATCCACCCTTTCACCAATCTCGGGTGGTTGTTGTACTTGTTTGACCTCGTAGGGATCGTCGCAGGAGATACTTGTACTTGTGCCCACAGTGGTTCGATGGGCTTACGATATGCCCACTGTTGTTATCCACAAGTATTCATTTGCTGGAGATCTGTTGTATCCGCTACGACCTCCTAGTAGTATTCGTAGGAGAGCCCTTGCTTTTGCATTGAAACCACCTTTCACCAATCTCAAGTGGTGTTATATTTGCATTTGTTTGTAGGTTGTAGGTTGAATGTGTAGGAGCCTTCTACTGTAGATTACAGGCATTTGCATTTGTCGTGTGTCATACACTGAATACATCCATAGGAGGTGTTGTAATTTGATTGGTGTTGAGTCTGTCTCAAGTATGAACCCTTCCATGCCCAGTTCGAATCAGCTTCGTGAGCTCAGTGTGCAAGGTTATTTCTATGCCTCTTACAATCCAACTCAAGTACTCTCTTGAATTCAAATTGCTCAAGCCGTTAATGTCCGAGTCAGGAGTACAAGTTCAAGTCTTTGGCTCAGTTTAACATTATTCAATTAGGCTTGATTTAGTGTTGATGTTGTGTTCGTGCCGTAGTCCTTTGAATTCGTTCAAGCTTTGAATCTGGGTAAAGTTCAACTTCATACTTGAATTGATTTGAATTTGGTTCTGATTTGATTTGAATTTGGTTCTGATTTGATTTCATTCTTATTTGGATTTTGATCTTTAGAAATCATTTATGTTTTGTTCAGGTCCTCTGCTCGTGTTCAATCAAGTTCGACGGTCCACAAGTCTACTGTTCATGTTCATGTTCATGTTCCAAAAGTTCACTGCTCTTTCTCATTTGGTCCAAAATTTTTGTTCTTTTGAGTTCAAAACAGGTCCAAGTGTAGTAACATTTCACCCGAAATTTCGGCAGCCTCCCGGCGTCTCCCCCGTTTAGGGGAAAACTACGAGAAAATTGGGCCTCCCACCACGCGCAATAAAGGCGGTGCAATGGTAGGCGCCCTCTTTCAAAGGACATCTGCGTCCGTAACTTTCTACCCAACCCATGCCAACAAAGACGTGCATGGCGGTCTTTTGACGGTACCTGTTACAAGAAGAAGAGCAGTTTCTTCTCCCCCGCCGGGGGTACTTATAATTATTCGGCCGCGCAAGAAAAGGTTTAACACCAGCTTCGCCTGGCCTCCACCGTGTGCGTCGAACTCTTTCCCCTCACCACGCTCACCTAAAGGCGTGCTTTAGGTGGTTTTGCCCGGCTCGGCCGCGCATGTCGAAGCAGGGAGGGCGAGGGTCGCTCGTTACCTTGTCGTAGGGTCGCGTAGTACCCCTCCACCTACGCTCATAAAGGCGTGAATAGGTGGACCACCGACTCCGACACGCAGGCCGAGGTAAGAGAGCGAAAATAGGCGACTGTCCGCCTCGCGTAGGCGTCGGACGGATTCCTCCTCACCAACGCTCAACAAAGGCGTGCTTAGGTGGCTAGTACCGGCCGTCGTCACAGCCGAGGAGGAGCCTGAGTTAGAAATTATATCTTTCGGGCCGGTGGACGCGGTCGTTGATGAAGGCTCGGGAACCGACGGAAGAGGGTTTTGCAAAACCTATTATTAATTCTTTATTATAATTTACATTAATTATAATAATAATTAAGTAATTATTATTAATAATTAATCACTAATTACCAAATAATTATAATTAATAAATTAATTATAATTATAATTAATCATTAATTAATAATTATAAGAAATCATAATTAGATAATTAATTATTATTATAATTAAATAATTATTAAACATAATTAATAAAAATTATAATAAATAACAAATAAATAATATTATATAAAAAAAAAATTTTTTCACCCTCTCTTCCTCTCTAGATCGGAACGCACGGGAGGGAGAAAGTTATCTTCACGGCGAGTGAGCTCCTGCTCTCGGCTCCAATTAAAATGTCGTAACTTCCTGTTCGACAGGAAGGGAAAGTCGGTCTAGGAGCAAAGTCGGACCACCGCGAAGGAGTCGAGGCCGAACAACAACAGAGCCGGAGAAGCAAGCTCTGCTTCTTGCCTCCGATCGAAATGTTGGCACTTCCGGTCCGATAGGCAGGGAATGCCGTCAAACGAACAAAGTCGAACAGCATAGAGGGGTCGAAGAAGCACGCCGGAAGGGAGAAAGGTACTTTCACGGCAGGCGAGCTCCTGTTCCACTTCCGATCAAATTGTCGTAACTTCCGTTTAGATAGAAGGGAATGTCGTCGATCAGGCGGGGTCAGCTGCTGGGCTCGGGATTGAGGGGAGAAGGTCGGAGAGGAGCCATCGGAGAGGGATCGAGCGTGAGGGAGCGTGAACGATCGTTCACAGAGGCCTTCGGCCTCGTTCCCTTCGTCTCTTTTTAACGACACGCTCGAGTCGTGCTCGTGACGTGGGGAGAAGTGACGCGATGTGTGGCCTCGTCGTGTGAAGAGCGGCGGCGACGTGCATAGGTCGTGCGACGTGGGAGAGCAGTGAGTAGGTTTTGATTTGATTTTTTTTTCACTCGATACAGGTCAACACACTTACCATGAACTTTCTTTTTACTCTTGTGGTTTTATTTATATTAATGTGTTTATTTTGTTTGCGCCGTAAAAATTGTCAGCTTTTTTTAGATTTCTTTCTTGCATGTGTGTGCGTCTGATTTCGATAGGCTCTTTAGGAATAAAATATTTTCTACTTATAATTAAAATTTTAATATTTTAGGAATTAAATAACATAGAAACTTAACGATATAGGGAATAGCCGAAATTGTCCAAAGTCGCATGCATATTAATACATTTTCTCTCTGTTTGCTTTAAGACACTTTCCCACCTGTGGGTAGAGTCCAGATAATCCGACATATGATGATGAAGTGCTGGATCTAGGGAAATTAGTCTTTTCTAAAAAATTATTTTTATAAGCCTTTTTTAAATTTCATGCATTCATAATTTGGAGACTTTAACCAACATACATTACATTTGAAATTAATTAAATCAAAATTTTAATTGTATTAGTTCTAAAAGCATTCTACCCTACATAAGTACAAGGTCACTTAGGAAACCCTCTAGATACCAACCTTAATTTTTAAAAATTGAGCTACCCGCCCATCTTTCATAAAGACCGGATATGGATTTTATACGACTAGGTGGTTAACTGGCTTTCTTTTTCAGACAGAATATAAGTCCATAATGCATTAGCTAGGACACAGGTATTAGTATTGTGTATAGAATACTAAACTAATTATAGATTTCGGATTCAAGGCTACTACTATTGGTGTTTCATAGTATGCCTTATCGGTGGGTAAATCTTCTATCCTTCAAGGGCTATAAATCTTGCTTATCTGCATCACCTGGATGACATCACCTCCATCTTTCTCTCTTGTATGCATCGAGTGTATTGTTTATTTCTTTTCTCCAGTTTCTTTAAGTAGGAACTTCCTAGTATCCTCCCTATGTATCAATCACATCTGAGATGATAATATAGAATCTTTAATCGAGAGTTTTCTTAGGCACTAGCCTAAGATGTAATTAACCACGGGGGCTTGTGCCCGTGAGAAGCCGAATCCCACATCAAATAAATCACATTCGAGCTGATGTATCATGTGGGGGAAACCCCGTAACTCTGATCAAGTTGTGCATATTATTACCCATCAAAGTGCGTAGGCGAGAGCCACTATCCTTAATTGTTAATCGTATGTACAATCTAATATGTCCTCTCATTGGCCCGCTTGCAAAGAGCACAAAGGCCTGTGATCGTTTCGTCCTTCGGCATGATGCGGTTGTACCCTATGCGCTCTGTCCCCTGCATGGTGGTATTCCCTTTCAGAGGTCCACACACATGCCATTAATCTATATTTGATCCATCAAATATGTTGAAATCAACATAATATGAATGTATGACAGAAGCCGATACTTTAATAGTATTATATATAAACAAAAATCATCATACCTTTCTGATTATATAAAATTTATTAAGGCTTTTTTTGTAATTATATAAGTGCCTTGTATATTACTAACATCTTACTATTTTATTTTTTTTGTAACACCTAGATGGGAAACCAAAAAGAAGGATACACGTCTGTAATATGGGACATTGATACTACTTTAATATATTATGATATATGTATAAGAAAAATAGGATTGAAGAATAGACCAACTACACATTTTACTAAGGAAGACTAGAAAAACCTATTTAAACATTTTAATGAACGCATAAGATGAACATATGATCGAACTCAGCTAAAAAATAAGTTGAACCAATTAAAGAAGGATTGGAAACTATGGAAAGATTTGATGTGAGGCGAGACTAAAATTAGATGGAATCCAATAAAAAATAAATAAATGCTTCTAATGATTGGTGGAATAAAAAATTACAGGTGTCTCTCTAGTTCTAAATCATTCACTTCATTTTTTAAATTCAAATCAACTCAGAAGTAACATAACACATGATTTCTAATTAATAATTTATTGTACTTTAGATTATGTCAAATGCGAAGAAGTTGCGTTACAATGGAATAATACCAGAGTTAGAAGAAAAGTTAGATCTTATGTTCAGTAGTATTATTGAAACTAGGGCTAATGTTTGGATTCCAAGTTCTGATGTACTTCCATCAGAAGTAATTGACAATCATACAACCTCATCTAACGAAGAGTACACTCAAGACGAATAAACACATCTTCAACATATTACTACAAATAACCATACAGGCAACTACGATTCACAGGATCGTAACAAAGTGTTAGATAATTGCATAGAAAGAAAAGAGTAAGAACTCCTAAGTCGGGGATAAGACAACTTTTTCTTCTACGCAATAATCTGTCACTTTATTATGATATCTATGAATCGTAGTTGCTTGTAGGGTCATTTATAATAACATGTGGACGATGTGTTTGTTCGTCTAGAGTGTACTCTTTGTCAGATGAGATTGTAAAATCGTGAATTAATTATGAGGGAAGTAAATCCAAACATTAGCTCCAGTTGCAACAATATGACTAAACATAAAATTTAACTTCTCTTCCAATTCTGATATTATTCCATTGTAATGAAACTTCTTCGCATTTGGCATAACCTAAAGTACAATAAATGATTAATTAGAAATCATGTGTTATGTTACTGCTGAGTTGATTTAAATTTAAAAGATGAAGTGAATGATTTAGAATTAGAGAGATATCTCTAATTTTTCATTCCACCAATCATTAGAAGTATCTATAGTTTTTTTATTAGATTCCATCCAATTCTGATCTCGCCTCGCATCAAATCTTTTCATAGTTTCTAATTCTTCTTTAATTGGTCCCACTTATTTTTTAGCTGAGTTCGAACATATGTTCTTCCTCATTAAAATGTTTAAGTAGGTTTTTCCAGCCTTAGTAAAATATGTAGTTGGTCTATTCCCTAATACCATTTCTTTTATACATATATCACAATATATTAAAATAGTATCAATGCCCCACATTACAGTTGTGCATCCTTTTTTTTAGTTTTCCATATATATGTTACAAAAAATAATAATAATAATATAGTAAGATGTTAGTAATATACGAGGCACTTATATAATTACAGAAAAAATAGCATAATAAATTTTATATAATCAGAAAGGTATGACGATTTTTGTTTATGAATAATCATGTTAAAGTATCAGCTTCTATCAGACATTTATATTGTGCCGCTTTCAACATATTTCATGGATCAAATACAAATTAACAACATGTACAACAGTAGAAGAACCTCTTAAAAGATACATGCATACCAAATTGAATGAAACTCTTTATGATTTTTTAGATGTTTTTAATGATATGTTGTGTAAGTTGTGATTTGGGTTCATTAGCAGCAGGACAAACCAAAAAAGTCACAAATTGGCAATGAAGAAGAAGAAGGAGAAGCATAAAATACCTAGGGCACAATATAAGGAACAACTGAAGCAAGTTAAGTGGATATAGTTACCGATCAGATGGATGTTGAATATGCTTTTGTGAGGAACAGTGGGGATGTTAGATGGCAGCTGGGAGGTCGGGTCGACGGTTGGGAAAAGCACAGGCTGACGGTGCTTGGACGAGCTGGCGTCGGGACGGACTTGGGTGAACAAATCGACATCATGTCCGACCCGACGCTAGGGTGGTTGTTGGCTGTCATGGTCAACTCGCAGGAGAGGAGCAGAGTTCAGACCTAGTATGCAAAATAGAGGAGATGCTGGAGACCTGCGAATGGAGCAAACTCAAAAATAACGAAGGTTATTTGTCGTGCGTGATGCTGAAGAAGAAGAAGGCCGGTAAGGTGTGTGTCATCGTGTGATCGTGATGAGTATTTTGGAAATTTGTCATTTGAAACTCTGATTCGTAACCAAATAAGCATATACGAAATAAATTTTCTAACCATCGAAATATGAGGTTTACTAAAACGGAATTATGAATAAGTTGTAATTCCAAACAGTTAACAAAAACTGATGTCGGCTTATACAAATGGAAAACGGAGAAATTCAGTATAATCAAATGAACCCTTTATAATTTAATCTGAGGCTTATGCCTCATTTCATAGAAATATATATCACTTCAATACCCAATTGCACAATTTCAAATTTTAGCTTGAAGATGATTCTATTTTAGAGTTTATTATATTCATATAACATGATGTTTATGCAACCTTTATTGAGCATTTAGCATGCATCACATGGTGTTATTTATGACTTAGCAATACGTGTTACCTATAGAGCTTTCTCATCAAAGTTATTCATGTTGTTTGTGACTCCAACTCATCTTATAAATTATTTACCAATCAAACTAATGTGGAGAGGGACTTTTTTATGTTAGTACCGTTTATTCAAAGATCTTAGTTAAGGGCAACAAAAATTGTTAAAAGATACAAAAAAATTCAAGCTGAAAAAATCGTGCGCACTCAGTTACATTTAAATAGAGCTCAAATTACTATTGGCTTTTGATTTGGTGTTATTAATCGATTTGATTTGATTAAGGTTTAAGGTTTTTGAAAATGATTGAAACCAAACACACTAAGCTATCCATGATGTATCTACCCATCAAATTGAAAACAAAATAAAAGATTGATCTCACACCTCATGATTAATGAGCTTAATAAACTCCATTTTTTTTTTTAATTATGGTCATAGTGTGAACCAAACTAAAACAAAATATATTGATTAAAACCACCTTAGACCAAATCAATCCAAGTCAAAACTTAAACTTTAGTTTCCAACTCTAAGCCAAATGGTGAAGTGAATGGAATCATTTGGTTCACTGTTTACCCTCGGTTGATGTAATTATAGATTAAACTTTATTATGTGTTCAGCTTGATTGAATTGCTAATAGTTGTTGAAAATGAATCAAATTATATTAGGTCCACCAATTGGGTACTCTAGTTTGTTTGCTTGTTTATTACTTGATATGTTCTGTTTGATTTCTATATTTTTGTGTATGCATATGCACAAAACACATAAAAGCATTCATTCACCATAAATTTATGTAGTATATGTATATTTACAAAATATAATTAAACTTTTATCAAGCCAAACACAATTGGAATAGAAATAAGATTGCAAAACAAATCAATTTCAAGATAATTATCAAACTAAAAATTAATTACGAACCACCTGTAGTATTCTATCAATCCTAAGAATCCCCTCAGCTCCTTCAAATTCTTAGGTAATGATCATCTCAACATAGCCTCAATTTTTTATTGATCAGCTATCACCCCCTCTTTGGACACAATATGACCCAAATACACCACACTGGTTTGGCAAAAAAATAATTCTTCATGTTGGCTCTCAACTGATGTTCCGCAGCACCCCTAACACCCTCCTCAAGTGCTCCCAATGTTCCTCCTATGTCTTGCTATAAACTAGGATGCCATCAAAGAACACCAAAACAAATCGCCTAAGATAAGGCCAAAAGACCTTGTCCATGAGTGACTGGAATGTCGTTGGAGCGTTAGGGAGGCCAAAAAACACCACCAGGAACTCATAATGCCCCTCGTGAGTCCTAAAAGCAGTTTTTGGCACATCTTACTTCTTCATTCTGATCTGATGATATCCTGATTTCATATCTATCTTGGTGAACATTATTGCTTCACTGAGTTCATCCAACAGTTCATCAATCACTAATACAGGAAACTTATCTAGCACAGTTTTCTTGTTGATCGCCCTGTAGTCCACACAAAACCTCTAGCTGGCATCTTTTTTCTTCACCGGTAACACTGGACTAAAAAAAGGATTGATATTGGGTCTAATAATTCCTGCCTACTACATCTCTCTATTCAACTTCTCAATCTCATCATTATGAAATTGAGAATATCTGTAGGGCCTAACGCTGATGGGTGACACACCTTCCCTCAAGATGATAGCGTGCTCCTTCTCCCTAGGTGGAGGCAATCCATGAGGCGATTTAAATACCTCCTAGAATTGCTGGATCAATGTCTGTATGGAGAGACATATGTCACCTCCCTCCTCCAATTTAACTCCATCCAATCTGTAGCTCCACCAAATAGCCTTCCCCTACTTCTTGGATATTCCTCACCATGGTTTTGAGTGATACCATGGCTTTGGATAGCCCTGCATCTCCTCTTATCAACACCTTTCTTACATCCACACTAAGCTCCATCGTGAGTGCTCCCCAATTGACCTTGGTGTCCGCCAAGGTCTGCAGACACTTCATCATCATGACGACAATTATACTTCCTAACTCCATTAGGAGAAATTCCTCCCTCACCTGAATCCCCTGGATGGTCAACACCACTCCTCTATAGATCATCTGGCCTTTCTCCACCTTTCTTGTACCCATCATCGCCCCATAATAATCAATGTCCACCAATTTCACTCTCAGTTAGTTGACAGCCTAAGTGGAAATGAAATTGTGGGTAGCCCCACTGTTAATTAGAACCACTACCTCTTTGTCCCCTATCTCCCCTTTCACCTATATGGTATGATTCGTGGTGAATCCTACCACCGAATTCAGGAAAACCTATGTCAGATCCAAATGCATTTTCTCCTCTATCTCCTCCTCTACTTTCCCCTCGCCTCCCTCTTCAGTTTTCTCGTCATCACAGATGATGAGAAACTGAAGAGTTTAGTCCCTACCCCTATGCCCTAGAGTATACCTCTCATCACACCTGAAACACAACCCATTTGCCCTCTTCTACTGCATCTCCTTTTCCGTCAGCCTCTTGAAATTTCCCCCGCTCCCTCCTACTGTCTTCTCCTTGGTGGTTTCACGAAATCCTCCAATTGCAGGACCCTTAGGTGCTAAGTGGGTGGTCGTCATCCAGTATATGCCTCCTGAGCTACTGATATTGCAGAGTAAACCCGGCTCTAAATCAACATAAGCGGGTTATCACAATACATAACCAGTCAAGGGGAGTTCGGATGCAAGATTTAGCCAGCGTTTAGGCTAACTGATGCAATTTTTTTTTTTTTTAAATCAACAAAAATTTTACTGTCTCTTTAAATCCAGTAATCCTCCCATTCTAAGCAAATCCTATATTTATTACATTCTGAGGAAAATAGGATCTAAGATATTTACATTTATTTTTACTCAGTGTGCATGTTCGTCTTCTGCATTTAAAACTTAAATTTTGAAAATATCTATCAAACAGTTCACTATAATTTAATCAGAATTAACAATTATCATGCCAAATAGTTTTCAACATTTAACACTTCCACTTCCAGGATTTGTTAAATCTAATTACAAGATTTACCAAATGCTGCCCGTAGCCAAACAGCCCCTTGACATAACTAGCATGTAATTCGCTTCAACGTAAATTCAGGAGTTAAAAAATTCACAAACTGAGAAAAAAAAAAAAAAAAAAAAAAAAAAAAAAAAAAAAACTGAAAGCACCCAATTCTTAGCAATAGAAAGATTGAGGAACGAACCAATCACAGAATGGGGCCTACTCTCACTTCCGGTATTCTGAGAAGCAGCGGATGCGAGCACCAAAGAAAGCTTTGGCCTCAGCAAGGCGAGACTAGCGGAAGAGACGATGTCACCAAGGCGTTCCGGGATGGAACTCCGAAAATCGACGATCTTTTGAGCCATCTCCTTCACCTCCCTCTCAAGAGCCTCGATCTGCATCTCATCCTCATCCTCATCCTTATTTGCCACATCTTTGCCGCTCTCCACCTCCAAACTTGACCTCTTAGCCAGATTTGTTAGGGTTTCTTTCAGCTCGTGGGTCGCCATTTAAATTTTAAACCCCTCCTCCACGGAGAGAGAGAGCGCGCGCGCCTGCTTAGGATTCTCGAAATTTTTTGCAGGCTTCGTTAGTCCAAATCCATATACGATGTCCGCGAAAATAAATACTTGACATTTGAACATGCGAGAAATCGATTAGGACACATAACTATCACTTGTGAGCCATGGCCTTATTCACATTAACAGTTAAAATGCATCACTTTAATCTTGGTTGGAAATTTTTACTATCAATATAAGATTTTATCCAAATTTAATGCATATTTATCTTAATTGAATGCAAAATTTTCAAAAAAATTACCAATTAAATAGTTTGAGCGTCTTCCTAATAATTTTAATGGTCACTTCAAGGTTGTAAATTTTTTTGGTGACTTTTGAGCCTCAAATTCATGCAAACATCACATACTTAAACTTTAAATTTAAAATATTTTGATTGATAGTTAAAACTCTGAACCAACATAATAAGATAAGCTGTGTGGGTTATAAGTTTTAGTAAGTATATGTGAATTTATATGAATATTATGTTTTGGTATTCAATATTTAAAAAATATGTTGGACTCCCATTTTATTTTATTATGTAATATATTTTTTTATATATTCACTCTTTATTCAAGATTTAAAAGTAATAGTTTTGTGCTCAATTTCAATATATTTTATGTTGCATTGACATCTTTTGCCTTCATACACTTCTGAAGGTTTTCTTCTTTCAGGGGCAATTTGGTTGGAGGAAAAGTGAATACAAAGTATAGTAAATACATTATTTGTTTTTTTCTTTTTATTAAAGTATAGTAAATACATTATTTGTTTTTTTCTTTTTATTGTTTGGTTGGACATAATATAAAATAAAGTAAAATCATAAAGAATTCAAAACTCCCTACTAAAAGTCATTTTAAGCATAAGATAAAATCACTCTTTTTGAGCAAAAAAGAAAATCACGCAGGTGAGAGAAAAGCCAACGTGGAACCATTTTTGTTTCTTCCTCATGCGGCGGAAACCATCGACATTTATTCCTCCCATGTTGAACTTCGATGCTTCGCATGAGATAGTTTTGTACCAGTACGTAGCTTCTTCAGCTCACTTTGGTGCTTCGCGTGAGGAAGTGTTTGCATGAGCAGCAAGTCTATCGAGCAAGTTTCGAATTACATTGCTTTTTTTTTTGTAATCCCACTACTAAAAATTTGATGTTTCAACAGCAGAATAATAACAGCGGTTTTAAAACCGCTACTATAGCAGGGTATACGCTGCCAAATTTTCATCAAATCACGGGCATAGCGGTTTTAAAACAACAATTTTAACCTAGCTTTCCTTCGCCTCCTCACGCACGCAAGCAAACCAAAGACCCCCACTGCCGTAGCCGAACTCGTCGCCATACCCAGCCCTAGCCGAACCCTTTGCTTCCTCCTTACCCTATCTTCAGCTCCATCGTTGTTGCTCGACTTTGATTAAAAGAAAAGTACATATTTTGCTCTTCATCTTCGATTTCTGCATCATATTTTGATTTTCATCTTCTCTATTTCGTCGTTGTTGTTTTGACTTTGTTGCATGGCATGAGGTAGAGTTTTGCATAAGCCACTTCTTCAGTTCCATCTTTGGTATTCGACTTCATTGCAACTTCCGTCGATGACGTTCCTTTTCTGTTCGATCGGAAGTCACTGACATTTTTATCAGAACTAATATTGTGATTTTGGAGAGGAATCGGCATCAATTTTTTGGAAAGGAATCGTCATCAAATCGGATGCAAGATGTGTGTTTATCTACATTCATAGATATAAGAATAATATAGAGAGGAATAGGTTGGAAAAAAGTAGATATCGAACGAGATATTTTAGGAAAGGTGCTCTGCTAGGGTTTCCCCTCTGCGTCGCCGCCTCCTGAAGATTTTCCTCGTTCTCCTCCTCCGGCGAGGCCGGAGGACCCCTTCGCCATGGATACATCCTTTAGTAAGTCGGATTTCCCTCCTCTAGGCCCGGCTTCTGAAGGTCTTTCGTCTTCTCTCCCGAGAAACTGGAGCAAGATCTTTGCTCCAGACAATAACTATTTTTATTTAGTGAGAGATATAGAGGAAATTAACATATTAAGACTTCGTTTCGGATAACTTTTTTACTATTTTTTAAATCAGCTTTTAGTACAAAAATTTTAATTTATATTTATGTTGGAGCAAATATACTCATTGTTTAGATTTATGTTGAAGATATTCTTTTTGGATCCATAAATGATGATTTATGCAATAAATTTTCTTCTACTATGAGTTCTGAATTCGAGACGACTATAATGGAAGAATTAACTTATTTGCTTAGATTTAGTGTTAAGCAAATACATGATGAAATCTTCATAAGCCAAACTAAATATATTAAAGAAATTATGAAAAAAATTTTATATGGAAGGTTACAAAAGCATTAATGCACCAATGAGCCCGACTACTCGATTAAATAAAGATCGGGACAAAGTATTAGTAGATCAAAAGAAGTTTAGAGAATTATATGATCCTTATTTTACCTAAGAAATCTCATATGACTGCCATTAAAAGAATATTAAGGTATCTCATAAGAACTCAAACTTAGTTATCTAATATCCTAAGAATAATTTAATATTTGACCTAATTGGACAATCATATTTAGACTTTGCTAAATGCAGAGCAAATAGGAAAGCACCACATGAACATGCTAGTTCGTATGACAATCATTAGTTTAATGGTCAAGTAACAAATAAAATTTCATAGCTATTTCCATTGTAGAGGTTGAGTACTTAGCTGTAGGAAGTTATTATCATGCCCTAGAATTTAAATTGGAAGAATTCTTTTAATTTTATCTTTTAATATAACAACATCAAAAATATCTATTTTCTTTTATCTATAATAATATCAATAGAAATAAATATAGTAATCAAAACTCAATATAAATATCCTAAGAATAATTTAATATTTGACCTAATTGGACAATCATATTTAGACTTTGCTAGATGCAGAGCAAATAGGAAAGCACCACATGAACATGCTAGTTCATATGAAAATCATTAGTTTAATGGTCAAGTAAAAAATAAAATTTCATAGCTATTTCCATTGGAGAGGCTGAGTACTTAGCTGTATAGAATTTAAATTGGAAGAATTCTTTTATTTTTATCTTTTAATATAACAACATCAATAATATCTATTTTCTTTTATCTATAATAATATCAATAGAAATAAATATAGTAATCAAAACTCAATATAGAACTATATTCATTGCTAAAAAACTCATATATTTTACTTATGAATCATATAAATATAACACATCATCCAATCCTAAGTACAAAAGAATAATTAAAATAAAAGAAGCAAAACCTGATGAGTCCTAATCAATCTTACACTCTCGATTCTCTATCATGACATGAAATTTTTTAAATTATATAATATGAGCTAAAGAGTCCAACATGTCACTAAATCATATAATTGACTTAATGCATGGTAAAAAAGTAGTATGCATATTATTAGTTAATTCATAAAAATAATAGTTATATGATCATAAATTTGTTTAGAAATAATAAAACTCACATGCACTAGTAATAAAATCTATGAAATAATAGAGCAAACTGATACAAAAGACAATAAAATAGTGCAATAAAAATAGTATAATCGATAAACTAATAAACTAATAAATCCGTAGATTAGTAAATCAATACAGAGGAAGAATCTATTACATTTCGGTAGTTCAATCTTATATTTTGATGACTACTAATATTATTGAACAATTATTTAGTTTATCCTACTTTATGTACTGCATATTTTTCAGTACGCATTACGGATATTTCAGGTTGAACATACATAAAGCTTTATCAAAGAATCAGAACTCAAGAAAGAGTTGTATAGGTTAGACTGTTGACCTCTTTTTTGTATGAGGTCACTAGGACCAATCTAGTCCCTAAATTAATCCAGATCCTAAGATCCACCTAGACCCTAGAGCTATCCAGACCATAGGATCTATTTAGGTCCTAGAGCTAACCAGATCCTAAGATCTATACAGATCTTAGATCAATCCAAATTCAAGTTAATCCAGACCTCAAATAAATTTAAATTTCAAATCTTTCTAGGTTTTAAACTTATGCAAATCTCAATCCCAATTTATCTTTTGATCCGGCTTCTTATCAAACTCCAGTCCTATCTAATCATTTACAATCATTCAAATAATTGTCATTGATTTAAATAATCTAAAATCAAGCAATCAAATTTAAAATCCAGCTCAAATATAGAAATTCATACCAAAATCTAAGGTTCAAAGGCTCTATCATGAAAGCCTTTTCCTGTTATTTTTTAAATACTTTAAAACCTAGTTGAATGACCCCCGATTCACGATCTATCAATCACATATTAATTAGATATGTCCCTAGGGTCTACAATCCAAATGTGAGCTCATTCTTAGACCTCTAACCCTAGAAACTAGATATAAATTCAAATATTGTAAAACCTTCAAATATTTATGGCATAAGTCTAAGCCTAAGCCACTAGACCTGTCCCTTAGTGGAACACAACCTTAGAGCTTTCCCAAAAGCTTCTAATCACTTCTAAACCCTTGATTACGTATTAATAAATATTAAATTGTATTTTGGTGGACCCACTTTGAACCCCAGTTCACTAGGGGTCAAAATGACTAAAATATCCCATAGGGATGTGAACAATCATTTTGAACCAAATGATATCCAAATTGCATAAGATCACTTCCATCAAATTTTAAGTATCAAACCAAACCTGTTGGACCCAAAACTTGACCCTGGGTCAACATGGTTGACCAAGTCAATCTATGTTGACCAAATAGGCCCTTAATGGTCAAAACAATCAATTTGATTGAATTGACCGCCCCAGACCTTGGGACCACTTCCAACAGACTTCAAATATCAAACCAAATCTGTTGGGCCTAAATTCAAGCCCTGGGTCAACCTAGTTGACCAAGTCAATCTAAATTAATCAAATAAGCCCTTTAAGGTCCAAATAGTCAATTTGACTAAAATGATTTCTCTAGACCTTAGGACCACCTCCAACAGTCTCAGAATATCATTTCAAGTCTATTAAACCCAATCTCAGACCCTGGGTCAACTCAACTCTTAAGCCTATTTACATCCAATAAAGTTATAGATCAATTCCAAATCCTCTTAAACTCACCTAATCACCCACCCCTTTTGGAGATTTGAATGGATACCTTGACTCAATCATCAGTTGACATGGTCAACCAGACTCATGTTTGGTCAAACCTAGTCAACTTAAGCTCCATTCACTACGTACAACCAAACCCAATTTAAGTGACACCTTCAAACCTTCAAAGACCACTCAATTGTATATCTTGAATCTATTCAAACCCAACTTGAGTCACATCAATATGAATTTGACCAAGTCAACTCTCTGGACTTGGTCAAACTTTCATATTTTAGTCATTTCACTATATACTTTAATCAAGACATATCATGATCTTGATCATATTCCATTTTAGAGTTTAAGTGTATTCAAGCTTAATATATGTTGAATTCTAAAGACTTTGACCAAAGTCAACTCTTGCATTAAGTCAAATATCCATAACTCTAGCTAAACCTCTGTGCATCTTCAATTAAGCTCTTAAGACTTCACTTAACCATCACTTAAGACCTCTCCCTTGCCACCTCAGCAGCCTAGTTGAATTGTTGACCAGTCAACAATGTCTCCAAAGTGGTTTAAGAGGTCTAAGTGGTCAAAACATTTAATCAAACCCTCCAAAATCAAATCTCAGCTAACACTAGCTGTTCTAGCATTACATAGAACATTCTAAATCAATCTCAACCCTTGGATTGAAATCAAATGGCCATATTCTTTTCCACATGTTCACATGGGAACAAAAGGACCTTTCCACCTAGATGTCCTTTGAACCTGTCATTTACATTGCTTTCTAACTACCGTTGACACTTTGCAAGCATCTAATGAGAGGCCACAATGATCTAGATTGTCCCTTTAGTCTAAGGATGTTTGAATGGGCTAAGAGATCAAGATCAAGCATTATTTGAACCTAGAGCCTCTCTCTTCACACTCAAGCTCTTCAGATAAATACTTGTTTTGTTTGGGTTCTCAAGAGGATCTTCTATACTTCTTGACCAAAACCCAGTCGCTAGAAGCTCGTAGGCGATGATCCTCTGACCACCCTAGCAACCAATCCATCTAAGGTTAATAGCTGGAGATCGAGAGCTTATCACACTACAACTTTAACAAGGAAGTTATACATGGACAATCTACAAGCTCAGAGAGTCAAAAATGAGCTAAATTAACCTGTTAGATTGGGTAAAATCTCTAACCCTAGTTTAGGACATATCGGGTAATATAACTTTTCATTAAGCTCATTTTAGACCATAAAAATTACTCCCCATTGATGCCCTTCATCAATTCCTATTGTGTTTAAAATTTCAAATTGAAATGTTTAGTATTTTGAGAGAACAAACATTTCTTTTACTTCTAGGGCTTAATCTGCAACATGCATAAGCTATACAAGATCTCAACCGTTGATTTATTGATCAACGGTTACGATCCCATTGTTTAGTTCTTTAATCCAACCACATGCAGGTTCTCGTCTGATCAAATCACTGTCCATCTACATCTAAACCATTGATTTAGAATAGTGGAAGATCTGATGGCTCGGTGTAGCCATTGTTGCATATTAGTGGAAACTGCATGCGCCACAGCCGTGTTTTCATGATTGCTAACGATTATGGTCGATGTAATCGTTAGCAATAAATGTCATTGCCATTGCTATTTAATCCAACCAATCCAGAGATGACGCGTGAGCTGCTAGCATCGTCATTTTGTTTTTAATTAGTTTAATTAATTTAAATCATTTATTAAATCCAAAACATTCATTAAATCATAATAAATAAAATATTAAAAAAAAATGTGTATTTTATATCAAACTTTTTAAAAAATTTAAGTTCTTTTATTCAAATTTAAAATTAAATTAAAATATTGTATATATTTTAAATTATTTTAATTATTAAATATATTATATTTTAAATGAACATTTAATTCAAAATAATTTAAATATTTTTATAAATTAAACTTTTTATTTTAAATATATATATTAAAATTTTTAGATAATATTTAAGATATCCTATTTTAAAATACTAATTTAATTTTTGTTGTAAAAATTTTTAAATAAATTTCATTCTTTTAATATTCAATTAATATAAAGATCAATATTAACTAATTATTTTAAAAAACCAAAATTTTGCCTTAATATAATTTAGTAAAGTTATAAATTATATTTTAAATATTTAAAACAACTTAATTCAAATATTTAATATAATTAAATATTTATATTAAAAAAATTAACTAAATATTAATATTTAAATAATTAATTAGTTTATATTTTGAAAACCTTTTAAGTTTATATTAAAGTATTTTAAAAAAATTAAAGAATTATTTTTAAAAATATTTAATTTGAATTTAAGATTAATTTAAGCTATTATTTATATTTAAATAAATTTTTTAATTAATTAAACATTTAAATATTTAATTAATATTTTATTAAAATTAAATGTAAATAATTTTGGAAGTTTCAAATAAAAATATTTTAAATAATTTAAAATTTGAGAAATAGTTAGAATTTAATTTAATTTATTTAAATATTTATTTAAATATTACTTAATTTTAAATTTATTAAATACTTTAATTACTATAAAATTTTGAAAATTCAAAAGAAATAGATTTAAATAAAATAATAATAAATGAAAATTTTTGAATTTAAATATTTTAATTCAAAATTAATTTCAAAATTTAAATTTAATTTTATTTTAAATAATTTGAAATTACTTATATATTTCAATATTTAATTAAATATAATATTGAAAATTTAAATGTTTTATTTAAAATATTTAAATAAATATCAGAGAATTATTTTAATTTAAAATTAAATTTCATTTAGATATTTTGAAATATTTTTAAGTAATTTACTTTTAAATATCTTAATATTTAAGAATATTTATGATTTTTGTGCCTTAAATAACTTTCAAAAAATTAGAAACTTTCATTTTAAATATTTTAAAATTAATAAGGTATTTTTTAAAAAATATTATTTGAAAATTATCTAAAACATCTTTTCAAAATTTTAAAGTCAACATATTTTTATTATGAAATTTAATTTTAAAATTATACATATTTAAATCTTTGAGTGTTGAGAGATCTTTGAAATTTCAAATATAGGCTGATGAGAATGAATAGCATAATGGGAGTGATATAATCAATGAGCAATACTTGCTAGCTGTTCATACATTAATCTTCATATTAATTAAGTTTAATATTTTGATTTTATATATTTAGGATGCACACATACACCTAGTTTTAGGCTCTCCTAGATCTAGGATTTTGATTGGATGATTGCATTTCTTTCATATATGTCTAAGGGTTAGTTGAACCTTTATTTAAGCCTAACTGACTTAGTAACACCTTAAGGACAATAATTAGGGACATTTTAGAGAACTAGAAAAATTATAAAAATGAGATGCACCTCCTATTACATGAAATTTGAACATTTGACTGTGACATCTACATCCCTAGGAAAGTTTTCACTGATTTAAAAATCATCAAGCCACTTAATCAATTAATTTAAAACCAAACCCTTAATTAAGCTTAATAATCAAATTTAAATAAAAAAAAATAAATAATACCTCAAACTGATCATAATTCAAACCTTAACTAAAAAAAATTAAAATCACTTTGATTTGACATCAAAATTACCCTTAATCTAATTTTAATTTAAAAAATAAATATTTAATTAATTAAAAATAATTACATTCTTAAAAATTCTAAACACTTAAGAATCTCTCCTAGGTCATTCCTGACCTTTGAGTTGATTCAAGGAGTTGGGTGTTCGTTTGAAACAAATCCTTAAAACACTCTAATTAAGATTTTCAAAAATACAAATAAATACCAAACTTTTTTAAAATCATAACTAATTATAAAAAAATCTAAATAGTAAATGCAAGCGGGCCCTATGAGTCATGCTTTCATCTTTATATATTTTTAGGGTTTTTCAATTCATTTTTATTCCAGTAAAATTTAGTGATTGAGTCCTTAAATGTTTTGTAAATGTTTTAGTGCTGATAGTGAGTCTATGCGCTTGCAAGTGGACTTTCTGATCGTCGCAAGTTATTGTAAATCTTTTAAATATTATAATTTTTTAAGTACATTATTTTAGAAATTTCATTTTATATTTGTTCATTGTAAGTAGATATTGTCTAATTTTTTGTAGCCTCTAAATATCTCCCTTGCATAAGGGGAATCTAAGCGGTTTAAATAGCACCACATCAAAGAAA
>NW_021319004.1:1383056-1417425 GCF_001605985.2 Dendrobium catenatum | reverse complement strand
ATGGGCTCAAATCAATGTGTTGTCTAACCCTTAAACAAAGCATAAATAAGCACATGAAATGGCACAATCAAGTCCTTAAAACTAGGAGAGCCTAGGCTAGGTGGTGTGTGCACAACCTAAGCATGCAATTAACTAATTAACATAATTAAGACAAAATTAGTGAATAATCAAGGAATGATTATCCACTAATCATCCCCTTCATTTCTATTCAAATATGCTCAATCTACATTTAAAATTTCAAATGACCTCTTGAACATTTAAAGATTTAAATAGATATAACCTCAAAATATATTTTAAAATATATAAATATAAATGGATATATATATATATATATATATATATATATATATATATATATATATATATATAAATATTATTTTAATAATAAATAATTGAAATATATATTAAAAATACATTTTGATGATTTTGAAAGACCCCATTAGATCTCCAGAGAAGTTGTAATATAAAAAAAAATTAATTTTCAAAAATATTAATATTTAGTTAATATAAAAAAAATAAAAAAAAATTATTAAGATATTCAAATGATTCCAATATATATCAAAATCTTTTCAAATAATATTTGAAAAATTTTCCTGGAGATCAGCCTTGCCCAGCATCAAAGACATGCATGCCAAATTTCAGATAAAAATAATTTATACATAATTAATTAAAAATAAAATACACATTTCATCAGGTATTCTGTGCGAGAATTACAACAGTATTCCGTAGTTATATATAGGAATCTTCTAAAACGGTTTGAATTTTAATCTTTCTAAAAGATAATAAACTAGACGAAGAATATCCTTAAGAGAAGCAAGCAGGAGTGATATCATTAGTATCATTACCAGTCCGTCATTTGATTTGAACTCTTCTTTGGTGTGTGATTGGGTATTTTAATCTCCTATATACACGTGCTTATGGATCTCTATTTTGTAAAGTTTGTCACCTGCTTGGAAATTAAACAAATTAAAAGTGAGATAACATAAAGTGAACCACAATTTTCCTTAAATCGTAAACACGGTGAAGGGCGGCCCAGCGCGCGGGGTCAGCCGTGACACTGCCGGCCGGCGCTCGATCGGTGGGGTCCATCCACGCCGTCACGCGGCCTTTCGTGTGTGTGCCCACCTGAGTGCGAGATCCGAAGTGAGGAGATGTTGAGAATAGAGATGCCGCCGTTATATCTAAGTGAAGAATGTGTCTTTCAAGTTTGCTTTTAATTTCAGAAACTTTAAAAAAATCATAGTAAATTAAATAATAACCAAAAATGAAGTATAATTATATCATTTCTTCAGTATTCTGTCTAGTTTATTTTAAAAATAAAATCAAACCTTTTTATCTATTATTTTAATGGTAATTTGAGAAATACAGAAATGTGTATTTTATTTTTAATTAATTATGTATAAATTATTTTTATCTGAAATTTGGCATGCATGTCTTTGAGTGCATGGCTGATCTCCAGGAAAATTTTCAATATTATTTGAACAGATTTTGATATTAATTGGAATCATTTGAATATCTTAATAATTTTTTTTTTATTTTTTTTTATATTTAACTAAATATTAAATATTTTGAAAATTAAATTTTTTATTTAAAATATTTTAAATAAATCAGAGAATTATTTTAATTTAAAATTAAATTTCATTTAAGATATTTTGAAATACTTTTAAGTAATTTACATGATTTAAATATCTTAATATTTAAGGAATATTTAATGATGTTTGTGCCTTAAATAACTTTCAAAAAATTAGAAACTTTCATTTTAAAATATTTTAAAATTAATAAGGTATTTTTTAAAAAATATTTTGGAAATTATCTTTAAAAACATCTATTCCAAAATTTAAAGTCAACATATTTTCATTATGAAATTTAATTTTTAAAATTATACATATTTTAAATCTTTGAGTGTTGAGAGATCCATTGAAATTTCAAATATAGGCTGATGGTGAATGAATAGCATTAATGGGGAGTGATGATTAATCAATGAGCAATACTTTGCTAGCTGTTCATACATTAATCTTCATATTAATTAAGTTTAATATTTTGATTTTATATATTTAGGATGCACACATACACCTAGTTTTAGGCTCTCCTAGATCTAGGATTTGATTGGTATGATTGCATTTCTTTCATATATGTCTAAGGGTTAGTTGAACCTTTATTTAAGCCTAACTGACTTAGTAACACCTTAAGGACAATAATTAGGGACATTTTAGAGAACTTAGAAAAATTATAAAAATTAGGATGCACCTCCTATTAACATGAAATTTGAACCATTTGAACCTGGTGACATCTACATCCCCTAGGAAAGTTTTCACTGATTTTAAAAATCATCAAGCCACTTAATCAATTAATTTAAAACCAAACCCTTAATTAAGCCTAATAAATCAAATTTAAATAAAAAAAATAAATAATACCTCAAACTGATCATAATTCAAACCTTAACTAAAAAAATTAAAATCACTTTGATTTGACATCAAAATTACCCTTAATCTAATTTTAATTTAAAAAATAATATTTAATTAATTAAAAATAATTAACAATTCTTAAAAATTTCTAAACACTTAAGAATCTCTCCATAGGTCATTTCTGACCTTTGGAGTTGATTCAAGGAGTTGGGTGTTCGTTTGAAACAAAATCCTTAAAACCACTCTAATTAAGCAATTTTCAAAAATACAAATAAATACCCAAACTTTTTTAAAATCATAACTAATTATAAAAAAAATCTAAATAGTAAATGCCAGCGGGGCCCTATGAGTCATGCTTTCATCTTTATATATTTTTAGGGTTTTCAATTCATTTTTATTCCAGTAAAATTTAGTGATTGAGTCCTTAAATGTTTTGTAAATGTTTTAGTGCTGATAGTGAGTCTATGCGCTTGCAAGTGAGACTTTCTGAGTCGTCGCAAGTTTATTGTAAATCTTTTAAATATTATAATTTTTTTAAGTACATTTATTTTAGAAATTCATTTATTATTGTTCATTGTAAGTAGATATTGTCTAATTTTTTGTAGCCTCTAAATATCTCCCTTGCATAAGGGGAATCTAAGCGGAGTTTAAGTTAGGCAACCACATCAAGAAAGGCATGCATGGTGAGTGTCATTAGATATCATGATCATGTTCTTCAATCCTACCATGCAAAATAAGACGTGCATGAATCTTTGCCACTTGAACAAGTGAAATACTGAATTTCCCTGCTATGTTAAAAAAATTGCAAATGTGTACTTAAATTTACCCCACCATGCTAAACAAAATGTACATGGTGCTTAACCGTTGAATGATGAACTTCGCTTATGAGTTTTCCCATCACAGTAAAAAAAGTGCACACTAATATGCTCCTCATGTTGAATGCATTGCAATCATTATTTTTAGAGATTTTAGAGTTTGTGAGAGTTATAACATTGCATTTGCAAGGTGGTGACAATGATGACAACTGTAGTGAGTTATGGCAAAGGTTATAAATACAAACTATTTTAATTAATTTATTATTTTATTTTTATTTTCCTTTTTTTGCTATATATAAGAGGAGAGAGAGAGGAGAGAGAGAGAGAGAGAGAGAGAGAGAGAGAGAGAGAAAACACTTTCTTTATTTAAGAAGGGAGAGAGAGTTGACCTTAAGGAGAGTGGGGCAATTTTTTAAAAAGAATCATAATAGGGGTGCAACCGAGTTAAGCCGACTCATGAACCAGCTCGAGCTTATTGAGTTTCAAGTTTGAGATAGAGCATAGACTGGTTTTGATATATATATAAGAAAAGGAAAAAATTCTAGTTTTTTATCCTTTTGGAGGCAGAGCCATAGACTGGTAGAGAAAAAAATCCTATTTATCCTTATTTTTTTTTAATAACCATTTCTTTTCATCAATCCTTCTCATATGGTGCAACCCATCTATCTTGTCACTTCTAAAGTTAAATTGGAGAACCAATGTGGTGGAATGGAGAGTATAAGAATGTTGCCGTGTGGAGCATCAACATGGTCCTATACATAATACTAGGCAAAATCCCTCCCTTGTTTGGGAACAAGTGAGATCTTTAATACAATACAACAACAACATTAATCCTTTATCCCACTATGTGGGGTCAGCTACATGAATCATTTTTCTCCATTTTATTATGTTAAGAGTCAAATTCTCATTTAAATCTAATAAAGAAAGGTCATTTCAAATAATTTCTAGCTAAATCATTTTAGGTTTATCTCTATCTTTTGTTAGGGGTCGTGGAGCGAACTTTTAAATTGTATAAAAGTCTAGTGCTCCATCACCATCCCAAAATAATGCTTAAATTTTATTTGATACACAAATATGCGTGCCAAATTAAGTAATAAAGTGATATAATAGAGTATCGAACCCATAAGAAAATATGTATACTTGCAAAAAACTACTATTCTTCACTCTAATTATAATAATTATCTTACTAAAATAAAAAATAATAATTGTGGTCACTAAATAAAATAGTAAACATATTGGATTTTAATTTAAGTTTTTTGGATTGATGGGTATAAATTCCATATCTTTCTTAATGAGACTCTTAACTATAGTTATGATTCAGAGCATATACATATCTAGATCTCTATCGAACATGTAGGGGTGAAAAGAATATATGTTGACCTTCTACTATTATAGTATCTCCTTAAGAACCTAGACTATTTTTCATCATATGTCTAGGCATGCAATCCTATCTTAATATTACTGGTTGTTCTTGTATTCTTTCATCAAGGCTATATATTACACTATATTTTAACTACACATATAACTACCATATGCATTAAATTAAAAATTAGAATTTATTCATTCATGCTATTCTCTTAGGATCTACCCTATTAGCAGGCCACTGAAAATTATTAGTAGCTATTTTCTCTGTTAATTCATATGCTTCCTCAAATGGCTCAGACATTAATGATACTCCAGATGCAGTGTCTATGATTGCTCTAAGAGATCAAACTAATTTATTACTAAATATTTGAATAACCAACCAATCATGTAAAATATGGTGAGAGCATTTCCTAAGCATTTCTTTAAATCTCTTACAACTCTCATAAATTGATTCTCCTTCAAACTAGGAAGGAGAAGTGATATCACATCTAAGTTTGATATTCTTTGAAGGTGAGAAATACTTAGCAAGAAACTTATAAGTCAACTCATTCTAAGTGGTTATAGACCTTGAGGGTAAAGAATTCAATCATACCTTAGCTTTATCTTTAAGAGAAAACGAGAATAATCTAAGTCTAATAGCATCATGACTGACATAATTGTACTCAAATGTTACATAAATTTTTAAGGAACTGGCTAAGTATACATTGAGATCTTCAACAAGAGTTTCCCCAAACTGAGAGTTTTGAACAATTTGAATTATGACAGGTTTTAATTCAAAATTATTAGCTTGGATCATAGGTCTATTAATGCTCTGATGAATTCTGCCTTTTAAAGGTTTATTATAATATCTAAGAGGCCTAGAATAATCTAAATCTAATACATATTCAACCATTTTTATAATCTTTTTAATTTTTCAAAATTTTGAAAATGTTATTTCTATTTCAACGTCAAAGAATAAATGTTCTTTTCAATATCTATAAAGCATACAATCATAAATATGCAATAAACAAATAAAAAAAATAAAATAAATAAAATAAAAAATACAAGTAGGTTTAACTATGTAATTAATTTAAAAATACATTTAAAATTATAAAAAGCAAAATACTTCCTCGGTAATAGCGCCAAAATTTTGATTGGGGCTGTGGAGAGAATTTTTGAATTATATGAAAGCCTATGGCTCTATCACCCCTAAATAATGCTTAAATTTTTTTTGAAATAAAATTAACAAAACCCGATTTAATAAGTACAAAAATGCATTTCAAATCAAGTAAAAAAGTGATAGAGTAGAGGTTGAACCCATGAAAAAGTATGCTTACTTACAACAAACCACTCATGTTTACTCTAATTATAATAATTATCCTACTATTTGATTGAAAAAATATTGTGTTTGAGTTTTAAAAAAGTTTAATTTTCTTTGGGAAAGATTTAATTTTTGAAATTTAAATTTTAAAATCGAACATCCTATTATGAATGATATGACACCTCGAAAGGTGAAAATATCATTCCGTAATAGGTTCATATTACAAAATTTTGAGTTCATCATGATTATCATAATTAAACTCAGGGAAGAATCACATATGACCTTGGAGGATTAAGATGAAATTTGATAGAGTATTTGACTATATTAATCAAGATAAAAGGATCATTAATTTTATAATTAAAATCATGATAATAAATGATATATTTTTCCGGAGAAAGAAAATATCGTTTATTATCAATCATTTAAATATGATGATAATGATTGTCAAATTTGATTTTCATAAAGACAATTAATTTAAGTTTTGAAAAGAATAATATTTGAAAATTTGTTTGATCTATATTTCTAAATCTCTTACGAGCGCAAACCCTCACAGTTAATTACATCGTAGGAAAACTAAAAGATTTTCTGTGAATACTTTCGAATAAAATAGCGATAAAATTTTATTTAAGAAATTAAAGCTTGACGTCAAAGGAGGTAAGTATTGAAATTTTTAAATGGGATTGGATCAAAGTTGATCACTTATTTCTGGAATCAAAGAAGGAAGGGTTGGAGACACTTGAGATTCTAAAATAATTCAAAAGTACCTCAGTCTATCCTAAGTGTTGGGCTTGAATTTAAATTGAAAGGGATTTTAAGTTAAATTGTCAATTTTATTAGAAAGTTGGGATTGTGTTTCCAGAAGGTCAATGTCTTATAGTCCGAGCCTACCTTAGAATCTAAGTCTAAATTGAGTACTAAAAATCAGTGATCCGAACCTAGCTAATATAATGCAGGATTTGAACTTACCCCGACCTAGATTGGGGAGCTAGCTAAATCACCTAGGCGCTTCAAAAGCATGTATCCAGCCAATTATGAAAGAGTGGTAGGGACATTTAGTTAAATTAAGTATGAGAAAAGTGGGACCGATATCAAAAGCATGTCCTTATTTGGCCCCTTAACTTATGTTGGGTGAAATGAAACTTAAAAGGTAAATGCAATTAAATTTTAATACATTGCATGCTAGTTGACTCGATAATGCTTAAAATCAAAATGAAGCAATTTTAAAAATGCTTAAAACAAATTTTTCCTAAGGACTATAAAAATTTCTCTTGACAGATCTGTATCTTCATAGGTTAAGTGGTCTGCTAAAACCCGCAGGCGAGGAGATGCTTAACAAAAGGAAAGAAGAGTGCAACAAAGATGCTATGTGGACCCCCGATGGTCTCAGGTTTACTTCTTAAAATCATTAGAGTTTCTATGTTGGCTAAAATTTTTTAATTTATTTAAGTAGAATAATTTTAACATTCCCTCACGAGCCTCTGATCGAGTTCAAGGCTAAAATAAAATCAACATGCAAGATCACAAAAAAAATAAGAAAAATAGGTAAATCCAAATCACAATCAACATCAAACAATCAACTAAATAATTAAATTAATTAAATAAATAAAATGTCCATAGGCAAGTGCCTTTTAATATTACAATATAGGGGTCTACAAAAAAAAGTAAAGTGGCCGGGTACCACTGATAATAAGCTCGAATTTCTAATCCTAAGACTCAAGTGACTTTAAGAATGGGTCTTTTCATTCTTCACTTCTTCATCCTTTTGCAGGGCTCCTTAGATCGTCGGGTTTGGATATCCAAATGAAAAAAAACTACCCCTCGAGAGAGGTTATCTTCCTCCTTTAGATATTTAAAGTCATCCTAATTTGGATCTCTAAATGGAGAGGAACTGTCCCCTAAGGGATGTCTCTTCATTCTAAATTAGATGCTTAAACATTATATCTCAAAGTACATTAAATATTTATAACTCAACTCTTGAATTAAATTATATTTAAAAATAAAAAATCTAGACTCAAACAACTTACAGGGTTATCCTAAGCAATTAATATTGAAATCCACATCAAATTTCAAGAATTTAAATATTTTAAAATGCTCAAATCATAGCCACACTTGGTTATACTCTTTTTAATTTTAAAAGGGGGACTTAGCACAGCATCAACACCTATATCAATTTAATATTTATGATTTTGCCCCCTTTTTATTTTAAATGCCCTGTATGAGCACGATCACATGTATAAGATTGAATTAGCATAAATTGTCCCTAATCTAGGGGTAATATAATGCACAATCAATCACATAACAGAGTGTACAAATTAAATAAATAATCATTAATCTAAACCAACAACAAGCATGCAGTTATCACAAAAAAATTGACACACAGTATAAAAGTAAATACCGACCTAACCTAAAACTAGAGTTGGTTGTCCTAGAAAATTATCTAAAGTGTGTGTAAAAGGCTATGTGGTTTGAATATGAACTATGTGGGACAATTAGTTAAAGTTGTTTGACATTCTAGTTGTTTGAAAGGCTTAAGAAAATATTTAATTAAAGTTTAAATTTAAATGACTTAAGATAAATTTTAATATGTATTTTAAAGGTTGGGTGATTACTACCTTTCTTAAATTAGGGCCATGAAGTTTATTTTACTTTTCTTGAGACTAAGTTAATAACCTCGTAGGTTTGAGTTACATAGTAGTAATTAGTATAATTAAGTGAAATAAATTAATTAAGGTTTGAAGGTTGATGATATTTGATTAGAATTGATTGATTATTGTTTTTAAAGTTAGATCAAGATTTTCTAGAATTTTAAATCAATTATTAAATTTTTTGGAATTATTTGAATTATTTAAATGCATTAATTAAAGGGGTCAAAATTTAACATTTAAATTAAAAATGATTTCTGGAAAGTTAGTATTTTTATTAAATATTAGACCTTAAGACGATCAATTAGGCACTAAGTTCTTTGGATTTGGATTTTTCTACATTTAGTTATGTAGGTTTGAAGTTTTGACTTGATTTTGACTTAAGTTTGATCGGATTATTGACTTTTTAACTTTGACTGATTTTTGAAAGTTTGATATTTTTTATAAATATTAGATTTTAATTTGAGTTAAATTCTTTTGAATTTGATGAATTTAGAATTTTTTAGAATTAGTTATGATTTTCTAAAGTTTGAGTATTTACTGAATTTTTAAAAAAATTTAATTGTGTTTTAATGATTTGAATTCAAGTGAATTCTCAACTCCTTAAAATCAATCACAAAGGTCAGGAATTATCTAAGGATAGATTCCCAAATGTTTAGGAATTTTTAAAATTTTTTTAATTATTTCTAATTAATTATATTTATTAAATATTAACCTTTTAATTAAAATTAAATTAAGCTTAAACGTGATATCAAAATCAAAGGGTTTTCATTTTCATAAGTTGGAAATTAAATTATGGTCATTTTGAGATATTATATGTCACGACCCGACCCGATCCGGGACGGATCCCGTTCGCAACGGGCCGCGACAAAACCTTTTATCCAGGATCTGGCTTTGGAGTTTGGTTACTGAACTGAATCTTCCAAATTTAACTCAAAATACACACAAACACAGAACAACAAAGCTACTATAAGTCACCAAATGTAGCGGAACAAAGATATCTAATTTCTTCTCGTTCTTTCCTCAAACAATCATCTACAAATATCAGTCATGACTTTTGAACAAAAGAAAGACAGAACAGAAACCTGACTTACCAAAATCAAAAGTACAAACAATACCTTATACTGAGTCAGACTTTGAATCTATTCTGACTACCTCCCCTTCCCAGACCTGAAAACCACCAGAAAATCAGAGTGAGCTCAACAGCTCAGCAAAGCCAACACCTCAATCAAAATCTCAGAATCCAAAACCAAACTCATCAGACAGAAATTAGATCATAAATCGGAACTAGAATCGTACATATATCAAATCAGACATATCAGAACGAACAGAAAAATCAGACAGATACGGACAGATCACATCAGAATCAAAATTGTACAACATCAGAATCAGAACGGATTAAATCAACAGAGTCAGAATCGTACAGAAATCAGAAATTCAGATAATATCAGAACAGAATTGTACGGAAACAGAAGTCGTAATAAATCAGAAACAGAACAGAATCAGACATATCACATCAACAGAAGCAGAAATCAGAATTGCGATACATCGTATCAGAATTTAATTTGCTTACAGAACAGATACGGAAATCAGAATCAGATCAAATCAGATATCAGATATCAAATATTTAATTCATAGCTAAATTCCCTGACACTGACTGAATCTCTTGGATTCAAGCCCCTATAACTCCTTTGACTCACAGCACCAGAACAGATATGCTTATGTGCTCACAGCACCAGAACAGATATGCTTATAGCATCAGAATAGATTTCATCGGATCCGGAACAGAACTGATTTCAGAATTTCAGATTGAGCTCATTTCAGATTTCCAGACACTAACTGAAATCTCTTAGGATTCAGACCCATTATAACTCCCTTTTATAGCATTTACAATAGCATTTCAATCATTCAGAAGAAATCACGCAAATCAGAAATCAGACAAAAAATCGGGCAGCACAACGGCAGTAGACAGAATTTACACAAATTTCCTGCAAATAAAATTTCACAAATTCGCACATAATATAGATAATCACATTCCAGAACATTTTATTCAACTGCACAGAGCAATTTACAATTTCACAGAAAAATGTAGTCTACGAAAAAACTCCGCCGAATCAAAAATACCTGGACAAAAATCTTCGGAAATAACCAAAATGTGCACACTCGGCACGTCAACAATATACAGAAAGTACGCGGTAAAAACTGAACCAATCAAAAGATACGGACGAAAAACAGTACGGAAACGAAATCATCTGAACAGAAAATACCGCCAACTCGACGGTTTGTAAAATGAGAAGCGGAATGTGCCTTACCTTGCGTACAGCAAATCCTGAACAGTCTCCGGACGAAACGGCTCCGCGTCGTCCGAAATCAACTTTTCTCCAAAAGTCCATGACTTTCTCTCTCCTCAGATATTTTAAATTTTATTTTTTTGATTTTCTCTCTCTTCAAAATGACTGAATCAGCTTATAATACACAGATCGGCCCGGCCGATCGCCAAATCGTCCAGGACGATCAGACCATTTTGGATCGCCTGGACGGTTCCAGAACTATTCGTAGGAGGAATTTTCTACAGTGCCAATCGTCCTGGACGATGTCCAAATCGGCCTGGACGATATGTACAGAAAATCACCTGGAGCCAAACTGGGCCATTCTGGAGCAAAATTCCACTGATCGTCCCAGGACGATCCAGATCGTCCTGGACGATCCTGGAGCAGATTTTGATATTACATTATATCTTTTTTTATATTTAAATTGAATTTATTAGAATTTTTGAAGTTTTAATGCTAATTAAAGGATTAATTAATTAATTATCTTAATGATTTTTAAAATTAATTAATATTTTTCTATGGACTGATAGATGTCACTAAGCTTTGAATTTTAAAATCTAATGTCAATAGGATGTATATCCTAATTCTAAATTAATCTAAGTTTCCTATACGAAGGTCTTAATTTTATCGTTATGATGTCACTGGGTTTATTAGCTTCAATCAATGTTCCACTAATCCTTAGAAAGATACAAATACACATACAATCACAATCAAGTTCCTAAATCTATGAGATCCTAAGACTAAGTGAGTGTGTGCACCCTAAGTATGCAATTAAAATATATTCAACTAATTAGAAGACTAATTAATGAGTAATTAGAAATATAATTACTCATTGATTAATCATCACTCCCCATCAAATCTATTCAAGCAAACTGAACCTATGTTTAAAATTTCAAGGGATTCCTCAATATTTAATGATTTAAATACAAATAATTTTAAAATTAAATTTAAATATATTATATTAAATATATAACATTTCTTTTAGATTAAATGAGAATTTGACCTTTAATCGGACACAATGGAAAAAATGATTCATGTACCTAACCCCACGTAGTGGGTAAAGGCTTGATGTTGTTGTTGTTGTATATATAAATATATATATAAACCTATATACGAAAATATAAGTTTTGAAATTTAAAATTTAAAATATCATCAAAATAATTTAAATATTTTTGTGAGATCTTTTGATTATTTAAAATAATATGAAAATAATTTTTATAATTTTAAAATATAATATTTAATTAAATATTAAATA
Organism: Dendrobium catenatum; assembly: GCF_001605985.2. Classification (NCBI taxonomy): domain Eukaryota; kingdom Viridiplantae; phylum Streptophyta; class Magnoliopsida; order Asparagales; family Orchidaceae; genus Dendrobium; species Dendrobium catenatum. The sequence goes on along the minus strand of NW_021319004.1, from coordinate 1,405,313 downwards.
AATATTAAAATATACAAATAGTTAAATTATTTTAATATTAAAATTAAGTTGAAATTTTAAAATAATTTTATATTAAAATATATAAAAATTTAATTAAAATATTTTAAAGTATAATATTTGATAAGTTATTTATATTTTTCTAATTTAAATTGAGTTTGTTTTGAATTTTTAAATTTTAAGGCAATTAAATGCTTTTCAAATAATTCAAAATTAATCAAAATTTAAAAAAATTCTTAAATTAAATTTAATTAAATCTTAATGGTTTCTAAAATTTTAAATTTTTAAAAATAATTTAAATTGAATTTTACAAATTATTTAAGTTTAATTTCTATTAAATGTTAATAATAATTTAAATATTTAATTAAGTAAAAATAATTTAAATATAAAATATATCTTAACTTATTTTAATTTGAGATAATATTAAAAAAAAATTTAAATTTGAAATATTTTTAAATACAAAATGAAATATAAAAGTATTTAAATTAATATAATTAAATACTAATTATATTAATGTATTAAAATTATTTTAAGATATATTTAAATGAATGTTTAAATTAAATTAAAGTTTAAATATAAATTAAATAAAAATAAAAATGCCTTAAATATTTATGTGAATTTTAAAAATATGTTTTTTTAAAAAAAAATAAATTTAAATAAATATTTCAATCATTTTAATTAATTATTAATTTAAAATATATTTAATTTTTTATATAGTATTAATTTTAAATTATAGTATTTAATTTTCTCGAAATTTAGTTCAAAAATATAATTTTTCTTTTATTTATATTTTTAATAACTTTTTAAGGAAAGCTATATTTAAAATAATTAAAAACCTATTTTTTTATTAAAATAAGCTCTGGCAATAACCGTTGATTGGCCTCTTCAACGTGGCATCAGTTGATTGGCCGTTGATTGGCCTCTTCAAAGTGCAGTTAATAATTTGCAATAATTATATGGCAGTGTAATCATTACCGTATAATTAACGGCGGTGAATCATACACACCTTACTTAACCATGTTAGTGTGTATATGGGACCGTTGGATGCCCCGATGTTCAAAACGAATGACCCTGATCAAGATGCATGGAGCAACAGAACATGATACGCATACACGCAGTTGAAGTGAGCACATTATGATGAGATTTCCATCGTTAATCAGAAGATCAATGGTTAAAATTTTGTACACTTGAACCAGGTTACAAAAAAGCCCTAGACTCAATATGTTGACTCGTTCGCTTGATACGATTAGCCAAATCGATGAAATGAATAGAAATCTTGGGGATTTTATTTTGTAGCCTAATAGGCATTGAAATGAAAGCTATTTAGCCTTAGTGTCCTAAACTAGGGTTAAGCTTTTTTACCTTGGTTTATGGATAAATTGAACCGTTTAAGGGATGGTTGAGCTTGTTGTTTGTCCACGTATAATCTTACAGAAGGCTTCATGAGCTGAGAAAACCTTAATCGATCAGCCCAAGCCTTGGACGAACTTGTTGTTTGGGTGGCTGGAGGATCACCGCCGACATCTTTGACCGATTGGATTTGACTGGGGATATGAAGAAGAAGGGTTGGGGAGCTCGAATGAATAGAGCTTGAGGTATGGGGGAGCTTGAGTAGTGAGAGAAGCTCTATGTTAGAATGATAGGTGTTTTTTTTCGAAATCTTGACCTATTCAAATGAACCTATACCCATTGGATGGTCTTGATTTCTTTGGAGGCTTGCCAAGATGTTGCCATAGGTCCCTGGGGTAGTTGGGACTAGGACAAATCAAGGACACCAAGGGCAAGCTATGTGTAAAGGTCCCTTGTCCTTTCATCCACATGGGTGAATTAAGGGCCATTGGATCTTGATCAAAGGGTTAGGAATAGCTCTAAGAAGGTTCTAGGGTCTATTAGAGCTGCTGGTATGATTTGGATTAGAGTGGATTAGGTTTAATGGGTTTTGACCAAGTTTGACCCATTTATGAGCTTAGTTTGACTGTTTGACCAGTTAAACAATCAAGATGATTGCTGAGGTGGTAGCCAAGTGTCAATGCCAACTGCTTGGAGTTGTTTGGAGGAAGTATAAGAGCACGGGTTGAAGCTTGAGTGAATATGAGGGATTTTCTATGGCTTTGATCAAGCTATAATGAATTGACTTGGTCAAATTGACCATGACTAGACTCTAAAAAATTTGATTATGTTTTATTCATGATTAAAGTGGATTTGAGAGCTTGAATGATTTGAAATAGTTAAATGGGTTGGAATGACACATTTAAACTCTTAAGGGGTATTTTGGTCAAAAAGTGTTGACCTAGTCAACCATGTTTGACCAGGGTCTGGGTCTAGGTATATTTGAGATATGGAGTGATTCTAGTGACCTCACATAAAAAATGAGATCAACACCTACAAAAATAAAAATGATAATTATAGAGATTTTATCACTAAATAAAATAGTAAAAATATTAGATACAATATTTATTTGAAGTGTTTTGGATTGATGAGTGCAAATTTCATATTTTTCGTAATGAGACTCTTAATTATAGATGTGATTCAGAACATATGCATCCCTAGATCTCTATTAAACTTGTATGGGTGAAACGAATATATGCTGACCTCCTACAGTTATAGTATCTCCTTAAGAACCTAGAACATTTTCTATCCAATGTCTATACATGTAAACATCCTATCTCAATATTTCTGGTTGTTCTTGCATTCCTCCATCGAGGCTATACATCACACAATATTTTAATTACACATATGATCACTATGTGCATTAAATTAAAAAATGGATAATACTATCAATTTCATTTAACATTATAGAATAAGAATCTTCATTAGTACTTAATATGTATTTTACATTATCAATCTAAAAAAAGAGAATTAGTTAGACATAAAATAAATAACAAGTAAACTCATTTTCATCAAATTCATGGAGTAATGAAAATACAAAAGAATGGTATCACTATAAATAATCAAAGTATCTCATTTACACTCTTCTCTTAACATACAGAGTTGCTTCAAGAAACATAGGTTAAATTCTTCAAATGATTGTATCTTATACTTCCTAGCCTCCCTTAGATTTTACTCTAAGAGGGAACTAGAGAAGTACTCTAAGAAATACTGAATTTTACACAAGTGCCTCAACTCCCTTACAAGCATAACATCATAACTATTTATAGGACAACACAAAAAAGGCATCTGGCATTGTTACACTTGAAAGAGTTTCACCGCGGTGCCCTTGAAGTGAATTAACGCCTCGGTGCTGAAACTTTTACACCGCTGTAGCGCTTGCTGATGTGGATTGGTTACTTAGTGAACAATCGTGTCTCTTCACTGATATAATGTGTCTCTTACAAGTTACAATTGCAATGTCATGACGTTGTTGACATTCGAGCGCTGCGACAACCAAGTACAAAAATTTGCGCCAAGACGTGAGAATTTACGGCATCACAACATTTAAAAATAGAGAATATGGACATGCCAAGCTAACTTCTTGACGCTGCAGCACTGGTAATACTGGGATATTAGCTTTATTGGTGCTACAACACTGGCAAACAAAGAACTTACTGCTGCTATGTTCGATTTGTGGTGCCTCGATAATATTGAAGGTGGCGCTGTGGCGTTGTTTCATTGGACGCTACGATGCTGTAGGCTCCTTAGAATTTTTTTATCAGTTTTTAGTTTTTCCTGAACAAATATAATTAAAATAACAAATTTTAACTAAAAATAAAATATATAAAATACTACATAATTTACAGTTATTACATTTCTTAACATAGGCCAAATCTAATACATATACTCTCCTAACTAGGTCATTGGAAGTCTGTCGTTTTATGTGACCAAACCATCTAAGGTGACTCTCTCTAATTTTATTTTCCATTAGATCTACTCTAACCTTTTCATGTATATACTCATTTCATATTTCATCTCCAAGAGTAAATCTACTTATCCACCTGAGCATCCTCATCTCTGCAACACTTAAACTTAATATTATGCTTCTCTTTTAACGACTAACATTCTGCGCCATAAAACACTTCAGCTCTCACCATCATCTTACAGAATTTTCCCTTAAGTTTGAGCGATACTTTTCTATTACACAACAAGCATGATGCATTCCTCCGCTTCAACTAACTAACTTGAATTCTACTAATAATATATTCATCTATTTCACCATCACTCTAAATAATAGACCTAAGATATCTAAAACATTTACTCTTATTAACGACTTGATCGCTTAAAGTCACAAAACCCCCACTAGATCTATTACTACAAAAATTACACTACATGTATTGAATTTCAGATCTACTTAAACAAAAATCTTTAGACTCTACCCTTGACCACCATAATTTAAGTTTACCTTTAATTTTTTCTCTCTAGTCTTATCAACAAGAAGAATATCATCAACAAAAAGCATACATAAGGGTACATACTCTTGAAAATGTCTACTAAGAACATTAATGAATAAAGCAAAAAGATATGGGCTTAAGGTTGAACCTTGATGTAATCTAATTACAACAAGAAAATACTTGGTCAAAACACATTGTGTTTAAACAAAAGTAATAGCTCCTGCATACATATCCTCAACGACTTCAATATAAGCATTATTAACCCCTTTCTTTTCTAGAACTCTCCATAGAACTTCTCTTGGAACTTTATCATATGCTTTCTCTAACTCAATAAAAATCATATGTAGATCCTCCTTATTCTCTATACTTCTCCATCAAACCTCTCAATAAATGTCTAGCTTCCATAGTCGACATACCTAGCATGAATCCAAATTAATTTGAGAAACATTAGTATCATAACATAACCTATGCTCCATAACTCTCTCCCGTTGTGTTAAAGTATGCACATTAACTTAATTCCTATATACTTCTCACAATCTTGTGCATCACCTTTATTATTAAAAGTAAGAATCAACACACTCATTCTCCATTCATCTGACATCTTTTTAGTCTTAAAGATAATATTAAAAAGTTTAATAAGCCAATAAATTCCTTTCTTTTTTAATAAGCCAAGAAATTCCATCATATCCTAAGCATTTCCTCACCTCTATTAGAATACCATAAGATTCGACATTTTTTTCACATTTCATTTTCTTTAAAGCCTCTCTAACTTCAGTTTCACTAATAGACATAAAACAAAAATCTTTATTTTCATTTAGAGTGCTAAGCTCACTAAAGTTAATCATATTTTCACAATCTTCATTAAAAAAATTAGCAAAATATTTCATCCACCTTTTTTTAATATCATCTACTAAAAAAACACTTTTTTATTTCATTTTAACGCACTTCACTTGAATTAAATCCTTACTACTCATATATTTTTGTTTATAAATTATTAAAAGCAAAGATCTTTGCATCGCATATTGCTTTCTTAGACTCCTTACGGACCTTTTTTATATCTTTTCTAATTTTCAGAATTTTGACATAGAAACTAATTTTTATAACAAAGTTTTTTTTTAATCTTTTCTTGCGCATTTTGATTCCACCACTAACTATTTTTATTATTATGACCTCTTTTTTATACTCTAATTACAACCTTCACAATATTCTTAATATTACTAGCTACAATTTTCTACATAACATTAACTGCCTCATACACAGACAAAATCTTAAGATCTCGAATATTACTCTAAAAAATATTTTTATTAGTGTTCTTTAAATGCCCTTATCTAATCTTAGAACAATGTTTTATTATATTTTTCATGTTTTGCCTCTTCTTCTTAAATTTCAAAACTAATAAGTAATATTGGATTCATAAACTTTCACTCCGAATAACTTTATAATTTTACAATCTAAATGATCTATTTTTCTTATAAGACAATAATCAATTTAAATTTTACTATATATATTCTTATAAGTGATGAAATACTCATATCTTTTCTTAAATAAGATATTAGCAATTACAAAATTATAAGCCAAAGTAAAATCTAATGTAGTCATACCACCTTCATAAGTCGCTTCAAACCTATAACCACCATGAATGCTTTTAAAATCTTCTATATCTCTACCAACATGTCCATTTAATTCTCCTCCAATAAAAATTGTTTCTTCAAGAGGTATCTTTTGTATTAATTCTTCTAAGTCATTCCAAAATTTTAATTTTGAACATATATATCCAAATATACTTGAGGAACATAGACACTTATAATATTAATTATCTTAGCATCAACAATAATCTTCAAAACTATAATTCTATCTCCAATTCTATTAATTTTTATAAAATTATCTTCCAAACTCTTATCTATAATCACACCTATACTATTTCTAGCACGAGTCTTACCAAAATACTAAAGTTTAAATCATAAACTATCAATCACTTTAGCTTTCTCTCCAACCCATTTATTTCTTAAATGCATAGAATATTTATCTTCCTATGAATCATAATATCAATTAATTTCATTAATTTGCTTGTAAGGGTGCTTACAATCCAAGATACTATCGTAATTCTAGATTCATAGACTAGTTTATTGGCCCACATCCGTCCATGATATAAAAACCCTTGTCTATTTAACACTACACCCAGGTACTGGTGTAGTAACCCTCGCATAGTTCTCGCTGTATTCAGGCCATATAAACGCATCGTTTATAGGGAATACCCAAGCATTAACACGATGTATTAAAAGATTCATGTTATGATTATTCGATAAGTTTTACACAGACTGACGACTACCTAACATAACTCTTCTAGAGATCTTTAATATAATGCTACGAGAAAATCCCCACTTCTTGACAATCATTTTTAGCAGGAATTCACCATTAGCCCAAGTCCTATTCCACTGGATGCTGTATAATTACATCCCCCACCGCTTCACCAAGCAAGTTCTCAGTATCACCTATAAATCTCAAGCCATTTTGAGCCTTAACGAGCTGAACAATATCATTAATATATATACAAATCAAACTCAAACATCATATAAAGGACCAATTTCAAACAAAAGACGAATTGGAACAATTGAATTTTAAAATGAGCTAAACATGTGCACATAATGAACTCGCCAAAGCTTTGGCTCATTTAAACCTCTAAAGAGGACCAACACTATCTTGCGTGCTTATTTTTTTACATGATATTAACACAGCTATTATTAAAAAAAATAAAGTTGACCAGCTTGCAAGCAAACAATGCATGCAGCGAAATGAATAAAGTATTCCATCAAATTTACTGAAAGACCATATAATATGTATGGTCAGTTGAAGAACAGATAATCTAACGTATTTCTCACATATCAACAGCAAGGCCTTCAGATTCTGGTGCAGCATCAGCAATGTTTCCGTTCATCCATCTCCTCAGCATTTCCAGTGAAGCCAGTGGCTGATCCATGGGAACCATGTGCCCGGCGTCATGAACCTGGTAGAAACAAGCCATGATTGCAAAGAAAATTATTATTAGCTCAACGTAAACCTGCTTGGTTGAGGCTTACAAAGTACTCATTACCTTTAGGAAAGTGAGAGGGCCATGGCTTTTCAGTTCTCCGGCCTTGTTGCCATTAACGCTAAATGGCTTCTCAGATGATGAGACGAAGGCTTGCTGACCAGACCATTCCATGGCATGAACCCATCTCGAGTTCCCTGTTTAAGACAAACCATGAACTATGAAATCTTCATCTTTCACATATAAAATCCTGGAAAATGTGTTTTTGGTTGGTCTAATGTTTGGATCTCAGTTACGAAAGAATAAAACAAAGATTTGAGAAACATAGTTCAAATAAGACTTCATTTGGGACTGCTTTCTTACTGCTTCTTAAAGCAGTTTTCTAATATAAAAAAATTATTTGTTGTGGTTGGAGTAGCTCTAATAGAAAATAAGATTAGAGAGAGTCGCCTTAGATGGTTTGGTCACATAAAACGGCGGCCTTCCAATGACCCGGTTAGGAAAGTAGAGGTATTAGATTTGACTTATGTTAAAAAAAGGTAGAGGCAGACCTAAAAAGACTTGGTTAGGAAATATTAGAAATGATCTTTCTTTATTAGATTTAAATGAGAATTTGACTTTTAATAGGTCACAATGGAGGAAAAGGATTCATGTAGCCGACCCCACGTAGTGGGATAAAGGCTTGATGTTATTGTTGTTGTTGTTGTTGTACTAGAAAGCTGCTTTAAGAAGCAAGAAGAAAGCCGTCCCAAACGAAGCCTAAATGAAGAAAAGATAGCAAATGAAAAGTATTCTCCAGCATAATGAGCAAGAAAGACTTACCAAGCCAGTTACAAATGAGATCGTATTCCCCAGCATAAACAAGCAGTTTGATACCATCCTCAAGAAGAGCAGGGATGCCCACCTCCAAATCTCTCATCCAATCTGTGAGCATAGCTTCATGTACCTTAGGGCTGCATGACACAAATTCAATGTCACCAACTCCAAGAGGCTCTCTTACAGATTGCAGGTTAAGAAATTTCTCCATGTTTGAGAAATCATAACATAAACTGCCTTCACATTCCTTTCTGATGTCGTAATACTGCAAAATTAGGAGGATAGACTTTTAAGGTGAGCTTCCAGTTGCTAAACCAAAAGGAGTTAGGTAAGTAACTAAGCATTCTAGAATGGTGAATGAGGTTCACCTACATTGGTATTTCCAGCAATTTCCATAATTGAATTGAAAATACTGTTGCATACCAAATATGAGGCCAAGCACGCAGCTTTTCCAGATGAACCTGAAGCATAATATTTTATTCAGTTTCAGTCACATACAACACTAATAATAATTCGTGGATGCATAAACAGGAGAATCTAGCCAGCTAATTTTCATGAAGGGGTAGATCGAAAGGGAAAATTTAAATTGAGTGATCTTTTGCACTTCAAAGTCATTTCAAAATTTTAATTTTGAGCACATATCCAAATCTATTTGAAAAGCATAAGTATTTATAATGATAATAATATTAGCATCAACAATAGTTTTTAAAATTATAATTCTATCGACAATTCTATTAATTTTTATAATATTATCCTTCAAACTCTTATATATAATCACAGCTACAATATTTTTAATATGACTTTTACTTGAAAACATAGTTTAAATCTTATCTTCTTAGAGTTCTCTCAAACTCATTTAATTTCCTGGATGCATAAAATATTTATCTTATGATTAATCATAATTTTTTTTTTTTTGCTTATGATTTTGTGATTGTCCATACTTTATTTAAGAAAAGAGATGAACAACTCATCACTTGTAAGAAAAAATATAATAAAACTCAGATTGTTTTTTTCTTATAAAAAAATAGATCGGTTAGATTGCAAACATTATAAAATCATTACAAGTGAAAGTTTATGTTTCTAGCATGATATATTAGTTTTGGATTTTAAGATGAAGGAATGGAATAAAGTAAAATGTTGTCATAGGATTAGATGGAGGCATTTAATGAATACTTTAAAAAAAATTGAGAGCTGTGTTTGAAAAAGCTAATGTTATATAAAAAAAAGTAGCTAGTGATATTAAAAATATTGCTAAGGATATATTTGGAGTATCAAAGGATAAAGTCCGTACTAGTAAAAATAGTTGATGGTGAAATTAAAATGCATAAAAATATATAAAAAATAAGAAGCTTTGTTATAAAAATCAGTTTGAATGTAAAAGTTTGGAAAATTGAGAAATATATAAAGGGGCCTATAAAGAATCTAAGAAAGCAATATGCGATGCAAAGAATTTAACTTTTAATCATTTATATAATAAATTAGAAACTAAGGAGGACGAAAGATGCATGTATAAGTTAGCCAAACAAAGAAATAAGAGAAGTAAGAATTTAATTTAAGTGATGTGCATTAAGGATGGAGATAAAAAAAATTAATAGAAGAAGATATTCAATAAAAGTGTATGAGATATTTCGATAAGCTTTTCAATAAAAAATTTTGAGAATATGAGTGAGTTTAGTGACCTTATTATCCTAAATAAACATAGAGGTTTTTGATTTTATCATCATATTAGTAAAATCAAAGTTAGAGAGGCCTTAAAGAAAATGAATTATGGAAAAGCAATTGGATTAGATGATATTCCAATAAAAGTGTGGACAAATAAAACATCAGTCTTCCGATGACCTAGTTAGGAGAGTAGATGTATTGGATTTGACTATGTTAAGAAAGGTAGATGTAGACCTAAAAAGACTTGGCTATAAAATATTAGCAATGCAATTTTTTATTAAATTAAAATGAGAATTTGACTCATAATATGACACAATAGAGAAAAAGAATTCATGCAGTTGACCCATAAAGGCTTAATGTCATTGTAGTGATCTTTAACACAAAGGCAACACCACCAATGACCATGTAAAGACATGATTTGAGTTTAAACTTTCAAAAACAAACATAACTACAGAGAACAAATAAGCATATAGCAAGTGCTCAATAATCACTATAAAAAATATAACAGAACTATAAAAAAAACAGACATGAACTAAAAAGAAATTAAGTTTGGTTAAGAACTAACCGCAAAGCTTAATGGCCAGCTCACATGCTGGGTAAACTTTATTGATTCTTTTATAGTCAGATTCTTTAATTATTCCCATTTTCAAAGCATAATCGGAGTAAGCTTTGTACTGGATTGCTGGATCAGTAAGACCATTGCCAATTGCAAAACCCTGCTTGTTCACAACCCACTCAAGTAAATAAACCCATCAAACAACAATGATTGCCAGAAATAGGGATGTAGGATTGCACCTTCAAGTTGATGTGAATGCCCTCTTTAGCTTTGTTCCCTTGATGAACACGGCTTGCAAAAGCAGGAATATAGTGCCCAGCATAAGATTCCCCAGTAATGTAAAAATCATTATTCACGAACTCTGGGTGATGGGAGAAGAATGCCTGGGCAAAATATATACATATGGATGTGAAAACCAATAGACTTGATATGCGAAAATAAAGGCAATTAATCCTAGACCAAGTAAAATGAATCAGGATTAATAAAGGAACTTCCTATCTTAATGATGTTTGGTAAATTCCCAAAGTAAAATGGTTCTCAATGAAAGATTATGATGTATTTTGGTTTAAGAAAGTAAAAGTTTCATTTTTAACTGGCTTGACTTGTTATTGCAAATCATTCTTTTGATGTAATCTCTAGTATAAATGATATAGGAGGAATACAACAACAACATCAAGCCTTTATCCCACTACGTAGGGTCGGCTACATGAATCATTTTTCTCTATTGTGTCTGTCCTATTAAGATTCAAATTCTCATTTAACTCTAATAAACAAAGGACAATTCTAATACTATTTCACCAAGTCTTTTTAGATCTACCTCAACATTTCTTAACATAAATTGTCAAAATGCTGACGTTTTATATGACCAAACCATCTAAGGAGACTCTTTCTAATCTTATCTGCCACTGGAGCTACTACAACATTTTCACGTATATACTTGTTTCGCATTTTGTCTCTAAGTATAATATAGGAGGAATGCCTATTTGGAAAAAGGAAATTATTCTGATTTAAAATGTTAACAGTAGTTTCCTGTTTGTACTTTGTCGAGAAAGTGCTCCAGGTAAAAATTATTTTCTGGTAAATTTTTAGGGTATGTAACTTGGGGTGCAACAGCTAAAGTCCAAAAAACAATAATGCTGGCGTACAAAAACTCTAGAATTGACTTAATAAATCAAATTCTCAAACAAAGAAGAAAAATAAAAAGTGAAAAGAAAAGGGACCATGCAAATGCAGCAAATTTTCTTATAAGACATGTTAGGAATTTGAAAAATTTAGTCACATAAGGCAACTACAATATGCAAAAATCAGTTAACCAAAATACAGCCTCTAAGAGGATAGTGATAAGCTAAATATACTACTAACAATAGGCTAAAACCTGCACATACCTGTAAGAAATCATAAAGATCATCACTAACACCCTTCTCATCATGCCGAATGTCACGTCTGTCTGAACTGTAGCTAAAACCCGTTCCAGTAGGCTGATCAACATAAATAAGATTTGATGCCTGCAAGAAAATGGACATCTTAACTTTTCTTTCTGATAACTGATAATTTTCTATAAAGGATGAAGCTACAGATATCCAGAAGAAATTTCCCATATAGCTTTCAAGTTGTAGAGCCCTTCTTGTTATTATAAAATAAACTAAGGCTTCGTTTGAGACGGCTTTCTTACTGCTTCTTAAAGCAACTTTGTAGTTCAAAAATTAAAAATTTTGAACTAAAAAGTTACTTTAATAAACAGTAAGAAACCTGTCCCAAATAAAGCCTAAATTTAAAGTTACAAAACCTACCCTTCTAGTTATAGAACCTGACAAAATAATATTTTTCTTGTGCCAGTAGTAATCTCCCATACATTTTTAGCCAATAAATGTTAACAGGAAATAGGCGTTCCAGCAAACACAGAAATCATAAGTTAGCATAATTGTACGTTCTTCTGGTTTGTTTAATCAGAAACAACATTGCCAAATGGCAAAAGGAAGCAAGCATTAAAGAGAAACCAACTCGCTATGGGGTAATTTTTAAATGACCGGAGCTCATAAATTTTTTTACGTATTTGATCATTATTTATCTTGATGTTATTTAATCTCAGTGCTATGTTAGTACTAATACATAGTAATATCAAACTAAATAATGATCAACAACAACATCAAACCTTTATCCCACTACGTGCTACATGAATCCTTTTTCTCAATTGTGCCCAATTAAGAGTCAAATTCTCATTTGGATCCAATAAAGAAAGGTCATTTCTAATATTTTCTAACCAAGACTTTTTAGGTCTAACTCTACCTTTCTGAATATAGGTTAAATCTAATACATCTACTCTCCTAACCAGGTCATTAGAAGGATGCCATTTTATGTGACCAAACCATCTAAGGCGACTCTCTCTAATCTTATCTGCCATTGGAGCTAGTCTAATTTTTTCATATTCTACCTCTTAGAGTAAAGCCACTCATCCACCTGAGAGTCCTCACCTCTACAACACTTAGAATTAATATTATGCTTCTATTTTAATGGCCAACATTCCGCACCATAAAGCGTTGCAAGTCTAACCGTCATCTTATAGAATTTTTCCTTAAGCTTGAGTGGTACTTTTCTATAACACAATAAGCCCAAAGCATTCGTCCACTTCATCCATCCAATTTGAATTCTACTAATAATGTCCCTATCTATTTCACCATCACTTTGAACAATAGACCCAAAATATCTAAAACTAAATAATTATCAAATAACAAAAATAAATTCACAAACTACACTCATCTAAGGATCTCTTATCGCAATCACGCATTAGAACAATAATCATTGCTCTGTTTCATATATCAATGCGCAAAAGCAGAACACTTAGCAAAAAAAAATAAAAATAAAATGAAGAGGACTAAGGAGAGAAAATTCTCGGAGTTACCTTATCCCAGCCAAATTCATTCCACACCAATGACATGTTGTCGGCTATATTGAATGGTCCATTCTCATAGAAAACAGCCAATTCACTGCTGCAACCGGGTCCTCCTGTCAACCAAATAACGACGGGATCCTTCTTGCTCTGCCTCGATTCAAAGAAAAAGTAGAACATCCTACATGAACCAGTCACCGTTCAGATTGGCTTATTACATAGAATCACGCAAACCCTAGAGGAAAAAGAACAGCTTTTCCATTCCTAAATAACTCTTCCTCACCTAGCGTCATGAGTGTGGGGAAGACGGTAGTAGCCGGCACGATGCCCGAGCTCATCGACAGAGACCTCGCCGGAGATGGAGGAGAGGCGAAGCGGCCTCTCAGTGATCGATCCCGGCCAGGCATTGGCGGAAACAGCGGAGGACTGTGGAGAAGGATCATTGGGAAGAAGATTGAGCGCGCGGATGAACTTCTCAGCGGTAGCCGCCGGGAAGCCCGCGTCTTCGGGGAGCGTGAGCTCCTCGTCGCCAATGTCACCGGCGGCGAAGGACGCGGAAATGAGGATGATAGTGAAAAGTAAAAGAGGGAGCTTTGCCATTGTAACGGGAATATAAAAAAACCGGAGTTGAGGATGAAGCTAGGGGAGGATCATATGTAATATTTATAGAGAAGGAACGGGCATGGGGCAGCGGAAGAGGCTTGCCGGAGAAGAACAGTGAAGGGAATGAAAAAACGAATGCGTATAAGAAAAATATGTTGCGGTATTTTGGCTAAAAGAGTTTTCTTGCGTTTTCTGCATGACTTCAACGGCCACACTCCTCCCCGTAGCCGTACCAGAGCTTTCGAGGTTTTGGAGGAAGCAAAAACATTGACAAGATTTAAATTTTAAATGATCAAAAGTTTAAATTTACGATGCTCTCCACCACAACGTCACTCAAATCCCAATTTGTGCCTATTTAAACCAAAAATAACTCATTTCTCCTTTTGTCTTTCAAACGAGAAATTTGGCTTTAAATGATTAATTATAGTCATAATTGATCAAATATCCCTTATGTTTATAATTTAGAGAATTACGTCAAAAAATGTAAATTTGACCGTAAAGCCCTTGTGATATTATAATGAGTTATAAAACTCAAATGCAGGTTCACATGAATTTTCAAACATGGGAGCTCTTGGACGTCTCTCTTCCCAATAATTTCTCTGCCTTTGATGATGTTAGCCATCATATGTTCAAGATTCTTTGTGCTATGCTTTTGATTATTTAGGTTTCAATATATAAATTATTATAAGAAAGAGACAAGGAGAATCCTAGGTCTAAAAAATAAACAAGTTACAAACTTAAAGTAAGGGTTTCAAATCTTACTTAAATTCTTATTGGCTAGCTAAACCCTGAATCTTAAAACACATTACACATTATATTATATATTACAATTATAATAACTTTTTTTTTACATCTAGACTAGACTACTCCAACCTAATAGGCCATAACCCAGATTTTTTCCTTATCACCTCACAAACTTTTAATTAGCTAATCAGGATTTAGGACTAGAAGATCGAGCACAAGAGAGAGGGCGCAAAGTTGAACTTGACAGAGGAATAGACGAGCATGACAAATCAATTTACGTGTGAGGGGGGAGGCGATTGAGCACGAATCAAGATGATTATCATTGTTATCTCCTGGGGCATATAGTGTGTGCAAACAAGGTGGAACTCTCGATTGTAGTCAATTACTTCAATAAGATTTTTGGAGAGAATCTAAGGGAAGGGGGGAAATGAAGCATTAATATCATATTCTCCCTCTTCATAGATTGTCATCATCTTCTTCAATTTGAAGAGGTAAAACCTAAACCATAATGCCCTTGTGATATTATAATGAGTTATAAAACTCAAAAGAAGGTTCATGTGAGTTTCAAACATGGGAGCTCCTCGGATGCCTCTCTTTCCAATAATTTATGTGCCTTTGATGGTGTTAGCCATCATATGTTCAAGATTGATTGTGCTATGCTTTTCATTATTTGGGTTTCAATACATCCATTGTTGATAGTTATAAGTTATTATAGGAAAGAGACTAAAAGAGAATATTAGGGTTAAAAAATAAACAAGTTATGAACTTAAAGTAGGGGTTTCAAATATTATTTAAGTTCTTATTGACTAACTAAACCCTGATCTCATATTATATATTACAATCACAATAACTTTTTTTTTTTAAATCTAGACTAGACTACTCCAACTCAATAGGCCCTAAATCAGATTTTTCCTTGTCACCTCTCAACCTTTTAAGCCGCTAATAAGGACTTGGAACTAGCAGATCGAGCACAAGAGAGAGGGCACAATAGTTGAACATGATAGAGGAACAGACGAGCATGAGAAATCAATTTACATGTAAGGAAAGAGGTGAATATTGAGCACGAATCAAGATGACCGTCATTGTTATCTCCTACTAAAAATTTGATGAAATCACTATAAATCATTTATTATAAATTTATGGTTAAATTAGTTAGTTGTTTTGATTATTTAGCTTTTCATTTCTATGCAATATTGTGAAAATGCCATATATGAATATAAGATTGGTTTAATTTTTTTTTTTAATCAATGGTTTATGGAGCACCATGTGTTGGATCAAGAAAGATCATTATCATGATCAACATGTTTACATGCTTGTGATATCCGTCTAGTAGGTGACTCTTTACTTAGTAAGGGATATATAGTCTCTTTCTTCATAGGTATGCATCCCTTGTTATTTATTTGTATGCATTAATAATTGATAAATTTGTATTATTTCATGTGATCAATTTGATATAATGTAATAATTATCTTACCTATTTATTTTTTTGCATATATTCTTAGAGAATTCATGTACATATTTCTAATTACTAAGAATAATTTTGGCCCCTATAAATAAAAAAAATTGTTAATATATAATAGAATTTGATTATCAGTTTATAATCTTCATTACGAACTATTATTGGAAGAAAAAATCTATATAATATATGCTTGTGTGGACGATGCATATAATATAAATATGACTCTTTTGGATGTTGGATAAAAGTGTTGATGAGTCCATAAAGTGACGACTCTTTTGGAATTTTTTGAATTTCCTGGATTGATGCATACCTTTTCTTATTTCATGTTGTCGTCATAACAAATTGACTATAATAATAATAATAATAATAATAACTAACAAGTGATGAAATAAAAATATAATAGCTCATACCCCTATGATGTTTATACATTTTCCTTATGAGCTCGATGAGAGAGTAGTGTGGCAAGGTGGTATCAAAGGTTTGATGTTTTAGGCTTATCGTAGAAGGGATCCTTTTGAGATTAGAAATTTAATTGTTTAGTCATATTAGTCTCATTATCAAGGTGTATATACCAATAGATGATAAATTAGAGATTTCTATATTTGTTTTCTCTTGATGTTGAATTGATCCAACATTTAATTAGCTTTGGATGTTAATTCTTATTAGTTGATTATCCATTGAAGATGTCCATATTGATAAAATTTAGTTTTATGAAAATTTTAAAACTATTTGCATTTAAAATTTCATATAATTAGAGATTTATAAGTACAAGATACAATTTTAATATGTTAGAAATTCTAAATTCTTTGAATACTCTTTGGAAGACTTAATGAGCAATATGTTTGAGGGATCAAATTAATGAATTATTTTAAATATTGAAATTATTATCAAGACAATGAATATAACATATCATTTTATGGCTTTGATTTTAACTTTGTATATAACTTAGCTTTACCATGTGATAAGATCACTTTATGAATCATTAATTAGTTGGTAAGAAATAAACTTATCATAAGGAGTTAGCATTTATATATTATGTTTGTCCTTGCATAGATATTAATGTCTTAAACTTATTATAGAATTATATTATTAAAAACTAAAAAGGATATCTTTGTTTAGCATATAATCCCCATGTTTATAATTAGATTTTGGTTATCAAAAATATTAACTTAGTGTATGCAAGAAACATGTACATCATTACAATGCACATTTAGGTTTCGTTGGGATTGCTTTTTTACTTATTCTTAAAGTAGCTTTCTAGTACAAAATTTTATTTTTTTGTAATAAAAAGCTTCTTTAAGAAGAAATACAAATATTTTGCAACGCAACGCAAGCAAGATTTAGATAAGATAAAATAGACTAGGAAATATTTTACATCTTTCATGTGCAAAAGTAAGTCATAAGAAAAATGTTGAAGGCATGCAACGCAAGCAAGCTAACACGATACTTAGAACTAAATTAGGATTTCTATTTAGTAATACTCTTAAATGATTTATTTAAAGACCAAATTATTTTTTAAATATTATTTAATATGCTTGTTTCTATTAAAAAGGTTAACACCTCTTCAAAATTAACATTATCGCTAAAAGCTTAAATTCATAAATCTTTTGCTTTGATTCCTAGGCTACTTCTAGAAATAATAAGTTTTTTTCATTCACAACATTTACTCTTCATCTTGTAGGATCATTTCTTAGCTCAATAAGCTAGAAATTCTATAATCAACCTTAAATTATGTTGGATATAAATAGATCTTAAAATGACTATAGTATTTCCTTGGACTATAAGTACCATAGGATGAAAATTATCAATGTGAAAGTTTGCCTCTCATAAAGGAGAACATCATACTCGCCTAACCTTGATTAATATTAGTAGTTGTATTTTATGGCAAAAAGGTGATGATATGATAGTGTCCTTCTCGTATGGGTAATTTCATATGAAGAGATAAGAAAAGAGGTGTAATATGTTTGAATCAATAAATATTATCTAAACTTATATAAGTCGAGTTAAGACAAGTAAGCATGCCTTAAGGATGGCTAATCCCAACTAAGGACTAAGTCCCTAGTTAACTCGATAGTGGGATATTTGATAATGAACTTTTAAGATGTTTTATCGGGCTACTATCAAATAATTAAGAATGTATCCAATCGATCGTGAGATGACTACTGTCATCACTATAGAGGATCTTTTTTGCTACAAGGTCATGCCATTTGGATTGACAATTGTGGAGATGACTTACTAAATAATGATGGATCAAAACTTTAAGCACCAAAAGGGAAAAAATATTGAGGTATAGCTCAATGACCTATTGGTGAAAAGAAAATCACCTACCCAACACATTAAAGACTTAAAAGAAATATTTTCAACCCTCAAGAGGTATAACATGCAACTCAATCCATTAAAGTGTACTTTTGCTATAGATTTAGGGAAGTTCAATTCCTAGGCTTCCCCCTAAGCCCTGATGGCATGAAGGTGAATCTAAAAAATTTGAGGGTAATTCTAGATATAACATCACCAAGGACAGCCAAAGAAGTGCAATGACTCACTTAATGAGTTGTTGGGCTCAATTTCTTTATCTCTTAGCTAGGCAAGAGGCGCTTGTCGTTCTTTACAGTGCCCAGAAATGCTAAGAAATTCATTTAGAATGTGGATTACAAGGCTACCTTCGAACATCTCAAGCTTCTTCTCTCCTTGCCATCTCTACTCCAAAGTCCTAGACCTAGTGCAAATTTATTTTTATATCTGTGAGTCAACAAGGATGCTATAAGCTTAGAAGTTATTAGGGGAAAAAAGCAATTTATTATGTGAGCAAGACACTAAGGGGTGTAGAGCAAAGATAACCTATCATGGAGAAACTTGTACTAGCATTCCTGGCTTTTGGTTAGCAATTATAATTATATTTTTAGGCTAATTTGATATATGTCGTCACTGACCATCCCCTTAAATCAATACTCGCCAAGTTAGATCATTTAGAAAGGTACTAAAATGGTTAGTAGAGCTGAGTGATTCTAAAACACCTGCACACCAAGGAAAGTTATTAAGGCTCAAACACTTGTTGAATTTCTTTCCAACTTTATCACCTATGGCGATGAGCAATAGGTAGTAACTCAACATTAATAATGAACACTTTATTTTAATTAGGCTTTAAGTGAGTAAGGAGTAGGCACAAGAATGCTTTTAAAAAACTTAATAGGAATTATCATCACACACACCTCTAGTATTGAGTTTAAAGTGTTTAATAATCAAGTAAGGAATGAGGCCTTATTCGTTGTAGGACTTGGAGCAACTTAGCTAGCCATATACTTTGACTCAGTTAATCGTGAACCAAATAAATAACACTATAGGAAAATTGATATTTTTTGGCAGATTATTTCGTCAAAAATTGGGTGCTTTCTGACAAAAAGAAAGATTTTTGGTTGATTACAAGCAGAAAAAAATTATGCTGATAAAGCATTCGTAGGAAAATATATTTTGAAGATTTGTTTTCCATAAAAAATAATGCTGATGTATTTCTTACAATTGTTTTATGGATCCCATTCAAAAACATCGTCGCAAAATAAGAAAATTTTTGGTTAAAACGATGTAAAAAAATTCTGGCAAAATATTTTGCAGAAAGTCTGGCAAAATATTTTGCAAGAAAGTATGGCAAAATTTTTGGTGTATGGCAAAATTTTTGGTGAAATGTTTGTTGAAATTTTTGCTGAAATTTTCATGAAAAAATTCATTGGAAACTTTTTGTCAGTACCCCTTTCGAAGAATATCGCTGGATATTCCATCGAAAATTTGTTGAAAGCCTATAGCAACTTAAAAAAAAAATTATATCCCTTCATTATTTCAATGAAATAATTTATGATTTATAAGTTACAACATTTTGTCCAAATATATTATAACAAACCTTGTAAATTATTTGAGAACAATGCAAGCTAACAATAAAAAAGAAAAAATTAGTTGAAAACATAAGTCTTACAAACATACAAATATCATTATTGTCTTACACACATTCAAATTCAATTGTCTAAACATCATTGTCAACTTAAACATAAAGTTGATAATACTTTACAATAAATGTAAAACATTTAAGCAATCATCTTCAATGTCTTTACTCTCCAAAGGCACACGCCGTTGATCCTTGTTTTTTAATTTTTCTAAATGTATGATCATTGTTCTTCCAGCATCTCAGATTATTGCATTAATATATTAATTTGTATTTGTCTCATCTCCTCTTTCTCCTAAGTGAGAGTAGTCACTCTTTTGCTAACAATCTCCTCAATTTTGCAATCACCATGTGAAGTTGAGCTGGATGGATTTGTCTCATATGCATATGGGCTATGAGCTTAATCTATATAGTCTCCCTCCCTCCCACAACCTATGATCATGTGTGGTACTCAGAGTACTGTGTCAATTCAAAAGATGATCCTTGAGCACTAGAAGATTGAGTCTCAAATTCATATAAAATAATCTCAAGAGAGATGAATTCCATGAAAATCCACTTAAAGTTACATGTTATTCATGAACACTATAGAATATTTGACACTTACATGAAATTTCTTTGCTTTTTGATCAACCTATTGGTAATTAACTTAATGTTGATGTGTGTGAATTTATATAGATCTAATGGTGTAGGCTCTCTACCAAGTACTTCTTTCTACAGAAAAATCTGGTTAAAATAATAAAGATATATGTCTAATAAGAGGAATCATTTACCAGTCATCGTCTATGCTTAGTGTGAGGAAGATCCCTAAACACCATAGTTGGATGCTCTATTTTATTTTTTATGCTCTCCCTCTCCTTAGTAAACTCAGGGGTGTCTCAAGTTCTAGTTAGCCCACCCCATATGCCATCTCCAAGCCATAAGAGGTGCTTGCCAGACTTTTTAATGTTCATGAACATATCTCTCAGTGGACTAGAACCTCTCTTTCAAATTCTTTCTAACTTTTGCATTATGTTCAGGAAATCACTTAATGTATTTATGTCAAATTATGTATGAACTAAAGATGTTAGTATAAAATTATTAAAACTTCTTAAAAGGTGTATTATTTACCTGAAAATCCATGACTTACATATCTCTAACATACTGTGGAAGTTTCTTCCAAGATAAATAAGAATCATCATATCTATTCCTTATGATGTCCCTAATCTTATGAGTGGCTGCCTAACAAGACTAAAACTATACAAAATAATGAAACTCATACCATGTTTCTCATTTATATAACATAAGAAATAGTAAAAGTAACTAATAATATGAACTCTTGTATTTCTCAATGGCTCTATAGACAAATATATTTCCTTTGTAGATATTGGCTCCTCAATCCTATCCTATACTATCATAGATTATCCAGCTTGATGTGACTAAATCAGTGGTGGATAATAGTAAGGCTAATGGTAAGGAGGATAAGGATATGTTGATAGAACTATTTGTGATGATGGTGAGGGTAATATGGGTAAAAGGGTGTTGATTGGGTGGATTTGGTGATGGAAACCTTAGGCTCCTTTCAGTAGGAGAGGGAGTGATTCCCATTTGGTGGTACTCCTATGGCAGGTGGAAATGTCTGGCCCTACCCATGCTCAATAAGGGAATGATAGGGAGTCCCCTATGGTGTTACTCCTATGGCCAATGGAAATGTCTGGCCCAAACCCTGCTTAATCTACCTTGACCATGTAGGTATAGTGGACAACTTCTTCTTGCAACCAAACATAGAAGTAATAGACCCATGCCGAGCTCACCTGAAGGCATCAATAATAAAAATATAAGAATTAAAATTTTCTTGCATTACACATTAAAATAACACATAGAATGAAATATGTTCTTTGGAATGTAAAGATACAAAAAGCTACAATTGAAAATTTTAACCTCGAAATGAAATCAGTGCTTTGGAATGTAAAGATAAAGAAAGTTACAATTTATAAATTTACATAATAGCAGTTTATAAATGAAAAAAATTGTAATTAAACTTGACATAGAATAAGTACTTTGTAATGTAAACTTACTATGAACTATTCCAAATCACTACAGGAAAATCATCCATTACCGGAGGTTTTCAGGCGGTCAATTCTCAGCAGCATTTTGCGGTTTTTAGACGCCTTTCCAGCGGCTTTTCGGCGATCAATTTTCCGGCGGCTTTTCAAAATATCCGGCAGATTTTAAATAATTTAACTAAAATGATTAAAATTTTAACTATTTAA